>NC_055960.1:12961088-13111088 GCF_018492685.1 Alosa sapidissima
ATTTGCCTAAATTTTCATCAGAGGCAAAGAGCTGACCTGAGACCTGCTGGATGGGGTAAATCGGATCATGATAGATTTGATATACAAAGCATGCTTAGCTCCAGTCAAGGCCTCATTGTCTTCAGTACATGTAACAGCTGTGCTGCTACAACCTTGTTACTCTTTGATACAGTGGAATAAACCTATTAAGTGTACCAGTTAATTACTTACATGTACATATGACATGTATGTTATGTCTTCGATGTCTTGGAACAGGTCTACTAATTCACTACATAGTACATATATCAACTGTGTTGGTACACACTTATTGCTCTTTGATACAGTGGCATAAACCCATTAAAATGAAGTGTACCAGTTAAGTACTTACAATTACATATTACATGTATGTTGTGTCATTGGTGTCTTGGAACATGTCTGCCATTACCCTGTACTGTACTGTAGTACATGTATCAACTGTGTTGGTACACATTTATTACTCTTTTGATACAGTGGAATAAACCCATTAAAATAAAGTGTACCAGTGAAGTACTTACATCTACATATATACATCCTGTCAATGATGTTATGCATCCTGTATTTGATGTGTTGAAACGTGTCTGCTGTTACACCACACAGTACATGTTAATTAGTAGACCTGTTCCAAGACAAGACCTGTTCCAGTTGATTCCACTGTATCAAAGAGTAACAAGGTTGTAGCAGCACAGCTGTTACATGTACTGAAGACAATGAGGCCTTGACTGGAGCTAAGCATGCTTTGTATATCAAATCTATCATGATCCGATTTACCCCATCCAGCAGGTCTCAGGTCAGCTCTTTGCCTCTGATGAAAATTTAGGCAAATTGGCAAAGTTTTGTAAAAGCACTCAGTATTACAATGTAACAACTATATGTAGGTACCCACAAATACATAATGCAAGTACAATGATAGTACACGTTGTTACACAGGTTGTACCACTGTACCTAATTAGGTAGGTACACTGTAACAGCGACACATTAAAATAAAGTGTTACCCACTTTTCCTCCTTCTTTTTCTCTTTCCCTTCTGTAGGGGGGTGTTGACTGTGCCACGGTGCTGAAAAGCCTTTATTCATTCCATACTGCAGCTCTGATGATTTTCTTACTCCACCCCTCCCTCTCTCTCTCTCTCTCCCTCTCTCCGTGCGGAGAGGTGGAGTAAACACAGGAAGAGAGTGGGCTCTGTTCCACACCAGCGCTGGGCGTTCCTGCAGCGCTCCTGAGGGGTCAAAAGTTTACCGTGGTTTGCAATTCACCTTTCCTCAGCCAATCAGGACGCGGCGCCGCAGCAGCTGAACTTTGACCCCTTGCAAGGAATTCGACTCTGAGGAAGGCTGCTGCTAGTTCTCTCTTGTTTTGTCCACCCCCCCCTCCTCCTCCTCTTTTTTTCTCCATCTACTTCTCTGTCCCTCGCTTTTTTGCCACTCCCCCCTCCCTACTTTTCCAACACCAACCATTTTCACTTCTTTTCAGCTCGAGGAAAGAGAAGTGTTGGTGCTCTTCTTCACAAAGCTGGGGTGTGAAGAACCAAAGAAAAAACACTGTCCTTCGATTAAAATCAATATTAGCACACTGTTTGATTTGAAAATTTAAAGCTATATTTTCAGAACTAACCACCAAATAAATCATATCCTCATGACATCTCTTCCGAAGTAAACCTAGCACACAAAAAAAAAATCAGGCCTGTAGAAACCACTGACAGTGAAAGGACCCAGGGAAAGGATAAGCCTATTAACACAATGAGCACAAATTTACTTGGGTGTGTGTGGGCAGAAGGTCAAACAGGAAAACCAGGACCCTTACCAGCAATCAGGTGTGACCTTCACAATCATAACAGGAAACACAGATATAACACTTCCTGTCCACAAAAATTAACATTCTGACAACCAGTCCATTGGACTCCGCCAACGTCTCTGTCTTCCATAATGCCTGAGGTCTTTCATTTCTTTCACACATCACATGCAATAATGCATAATATTTAAGCATTGTCTACGAAAACACACCACAAATTGTCTCTTCGATCTCGTCTCACTGGCCAAAGGATGAGTTCATTTAGGATCTAGATGAAACAGCTACAGCTAGCTATAGTATCGACACCCCTGCATCAAAAACCTGACCCTAAGTAGTGACCTCTCCCATTACAAATCCCCCCAGCACCACACCACATGCCACCCAGATTCAGGCTAACACTATTAAAAGCGTGTTTCAATGACTTATGAGGACAGATTGGACAGAGAGTGGACTCAGCCACACGCACTAGGGAGAAGGGGGAAGAGGGAGGGGGAGCACCAGCACACTTGCAAATGGTTCCAATACTGAAAAAACACACAGCAAACACAAATTAGAAATTCAATTTGAGCAGGTCACATATTGATCCCAGAACGTCAAGCTCATCACACACACACACACACACACACACACACAGAGAGCCCATCAATTGTGTTAGTTTGGTTCTTTTCATCCTCTGAAAAGGCTTAAAATGTTCCAGAAGTCCAAAGCTGGGTATCGTATGCCAAATCATTCTAAATCGAAGTAAATCCTTGACTGAGACAAATCAGAAATGGATCAATATCTCATAAAAAATAGATACTTCAAAACAAACAGTCTACTTTTTGCATTTCCAGGTCTTGCCCCACAAGAGCTAAATCTCACTGAAGATTCACAAAGGCAGCAGTTGCACAGGGACTCTGTCCAGCCAAAAAGAGTGGCCTTACCTGGACAACACCTCACAAAGAGAAAAGGTAAAAAAAATCCACCCGTGATTGTTCTGAAGCATCAGCAGAACGGCATTCATCACTCAGAATCCTCCAGAGAATGGAAGGGGTGAAAGGCCATTGGCTTTTGTTGGCTCTCCTCTTTTTCCCTGAGATAACCTTTGACCTGTGCTGGAGGTCAGAAGGGCTCTCTCTTCGCCGGGGTTGTGATTGGTACAGTTCAGATTGGTTGGATCCCTGAAATGGGTGGCGGGGTGTAAGGGAATGGGATGTGGAAGGGTGGCTAACCAGAGAGGAGATCACCACTATCCTCTTTTCTAGAATGTACCAAGACAGTGGAGCAGTAGGATGACCCATCCAAATAAGAGTTAGCCTTAACTTTCATACAGAGCATAGCTTACATATAGACGTGTAATAAAATACCTGATCCAGCAAGATGGTGGATTTCTTATAGGAAACCTGTCAACTCAGCATGGCAGAGTCATATGCACTGGGCACACATAATGATTACAGTGATCTATCTGAAAATGACCAAGACTCCCTCATTTGTCTGTATGAATCAGGAAGATAATCCAGCCCATGTTGATTTCATGTGCCCTCTCCAGGTAATGACATTTCTCCCTCCACGGTACTTACAGGTGACCTACATCTAAAAGGAAATGGTTTGGAGCGGGAGTGAGAGGGTGACAAGGCTACGGTAACCTGTTTGGCATGTGGAACACTTCCTGCAACGCTATGCCCAACTAGCTGCCCTGCAAAATGATTTGTCCATGTGCCAACATCAGGAAGCCAGATATTAACGCTTGCTGACCTGGGGAGGAGGAGGTCTGCCTATGGTTCACCCTAGTTCTGTTCTGCTGGTGTAGCTCTGGACGGTTGACAATCAAGGTCCCCCAACATCATTGGCTGAAGGGAGCCAATTTGCGGGTCTAAACGATGAAATGCTCAATCTACAAGGGAAATCTACATTGGCCAATGAACGGGAGATGATAAATGACGGTGAAATGTCAGCATTTCCTTACCAACCAATTCCGATTTTTGCTAGCCTGACACAATAGGCTAGCTACTATGGCACAGCATGGTGCACTGATCTTAGAATCTGTACAGGTTGTTCCTGTCATTAACAAGTACAGTTTGTCAAAACCTCTCTTCACACATCTAAACTTGTCACGCTGTGCATTATTGTCGCTTGTGCTAGGCCTAACACATACAGTACAGGTACACTTGTACTTGAATGAATACTGTCTCTCATAAAAGCTGCAATGTAACAGTTGGATCCAGCTATTCATTAATATGTGATTGGACTAGAGGCACTCTTTGAGTGGCAATATCCCTGGATATCCCCACGCCGTCTCTTGACCGCTAGTGTGCACTCCGTATTTTGCACTGAACTGCCTGGCGCAAACATTCCGTTTTAGAGTAGCGATTTCATAATGTCACATTTGACCGTTATTATGTGAGAAAATGGAGTAATGGAGTGAATGTTCATCATCATGTACCATGAGGACAAGCAAGGAGACAAATGATTGTAGCTTCTCACACTCAACTCGGCTGCAGTTTTATTTTCCTTTACTGGGTAACAGTAGACGCCAAGACTATTGGGGGGGGGGGGGGGGGGGGGGGCTAACAAAAATAAAAATGAATAGAAAACACAATTTGAGGTCTTCTCTTATATCAATCTGGCACTCGTGATCATGGCTCTGACCACAGTCGTGTGGATATCCTTTACCAGCACTCCTTTCATCCGTGCCTTAATTGTATGATAGACTGTAAATAATATACACTGTGTATTGCTTGATAGTCAACAATGGTCTGAACCAAATTTCCTTGTGTGTGTTAACATACTTGGCCAATACATATGATTCTAGTTCTACTTCTGAAAAGAAAAAGGGTGCGAAGGACGCAAAAGGACATAGCGGTCAATGATTTTGGTTAAGGAGAGCGAGGGGTCAATCTGTTAGACATATACTGTAGGTCTTACAATCAGGTCATGGATTGGAGGTGAGTGGCTGCAATGGGGACATGACAATATAAGTAAGTAAGAGAAAACAAGGGAGAAGTTGTAGAGAGAGGTACGAGATTGGGAAGGAGGAGAGAGAGAGAGAGAGAGAGAGAGAGAGAGAAAAAAACGGGAAGGCTGGAGAGACACAGACACAGAGGCTCACTCATGCGAGGGTCAGCGAGACAGCCCTCGGCTGTCGCCGTCGTCGACAGACTGCATAAACAAGGAGGGAATGCCACAGTGACATCCTGGCAGATGTGCGCGCAGAACTCAAGACTTGAAAAAGACACCCGGGCTCTCTCTTTCCCTTCACGGCGTGCCAGCCGCGCGTCTGGCTCGATCTTGCGCAACCGCCCTGACGAGCACTCCCACCTGGCCACCGTCAACAACAAACTTTCACGATTCTCACGAGAATCCCCGGGTCACTGCAAAGTAAATGTTTGGCATAACCAACATATATGATTCATGAGCGCATATGCTAAGAGGGAAGGGTTGAAGAATAGTGAGAGAGAGAGAGAGAGAGAGAGAGAGAGAGGAGAAAAAGTTTTCAGCAGCGGTAAAAAGAGGAGAACGCTGAATATTGAATAAGAATTGTGGGCACCACTTCTGAAAGGAGACGCTGGCAAACTCCAGCCCTGTCAAAATGGTCAAACAGCACCTGGGGCTTAAAGTGAATTATTGATGGTCCCTTCCTGGATGGTTTCCCCCTGCTCCTACTCCCCTGCCTCTTTAGTATGGAAATGCAGACTGCTGGACCTGTGGCGCGCGTACGACACAGCTGCTGTCCACAGCCTCACCACCGCAGCCGCTAGAAGTGAAAAGGGACCCTGCCAACACACCAGGGTATGCATGCACATTGCTATTCAAGCTCAAGGAGATGTTGTGCCAGCGCTCGAGAGAGGAGAGTGACTGTGTGCGTTATTCAAAAGTTATTGGAGAGAGAAGTGCTTCAAAAGTGCTGCTCAGCAAACTTTCGTGCAAGTTCAGGTCAAGGCCGTATCAATTTAACTTCACAGAGGGGGGTGGAGTGGGGGCTTTCTGACTTTCCATAAGTGTTGCACTATTTTATATATATAGGCCTACAGAATAAAAGGCTTTGTTAAAGCACAGGAATCTCCTTAAAAGTCATCCCGAGAGAACGATCTGAAAAAAAGACACAGGATGTCAAAAACAGGTGGAACGCAATACAATGTGACGCCTGAGATTTGGAAAAGAAAAAGGCAGAAATAAAACATGGAGAGCTAAAGGGAAAATAGAGGGCGAATGGTCCGTAGCTACAGATGCATCGTGGAGAGAGCATACTACTCTAGTGTCCAAGGACCAGAGTTCAACGTTATTGATTAGGAACTTGTTATTGAAAAGCAACTCTTGCCCCATCAAAAAGCTTCCACAATAACAAAACGGTTGAATCAGGTCGTACTGACAATGACTGTCCCTACAGTCCAGTAGAGATATGCAGCAACACCACTATGTTGTGACCAGGTACACACGGTGCGGTCACATCGCACACGCCTGGGGAAAACAGACACAAATAAACAGGCAGTGCCCACTTATCAACCTTTGTTGTTTCGAAAGGGTCGAATTCTGCGTTAGTCAAGGCTCAACTTGTATCAAAACTGTGCAGAGAAGTGAGGATATTGGACTTGATGGTGTGTGTGTGTGTGTGTGGGGGGGGGGGGGGGTGCAGAGCCAGGAAGGGGTTGTGGAGGCCTGGCAGAATGAAAACAAGGTGGCCGCTGCATAGTCGAGAAGTTCATCCAGAGGTGACTCACTCCCTCCTCGCTGCCTGATTGACAGAGAGAGCATCTGGTAACGTTTATCCCAGACTCAAAAACTTTTCTCTCTCTCTGTCTCTCTTTCTCTCTCTCACTCCCTCTCTTTTAGACTCTTTCTCTCTCTTCCCCTCTCCACCCCCAAACACCACCGCCACACACACACTTTTATAAAGGGGGCCCTAAACAAAATACAAACACACCAAGTCATGCTAACTTTTTACAATGGTAACAAGACCAGACCAGAGCCCTACCCTGCTGCTGGCTTATTCAGGTGAACCCGTTTTACGAGCATTCTTTTGCCCAGTGAGAGGAGGAATTGCGTTGGAGTAGGAAGAGAGTGGGAGAGGGGGGTGAGAGAGAGAATAAGAGAGAGAAAGAAACAAAAAAAGAGAGAGAAAGACAAAGAAAGAGAGAAAGAGAAAGAGAAAGAAAGAAAGGGGAGAGAGAGAAACAGGACTGTGCACTTTCCCCTCTCTCTCTGGTGCAGCTCTGCCTTACCTCACCCAATGGCAGAGTGAGGCGAGGAGGAAGCGTTGTGCTGTGGCTAATCGCTAATCACAGCCTAGCAGTCTGAAATCACAGACGCCCATACCGTGTGGCATTCATCTGGGGCACTATTCTGCTCTGCACTGCTCCCCTGCCTTAGAGCCAAAGTGGCGAATGTGCACCAGGCAAAACTGTGCTGGACAAAAATACTGCAGTCTGCATCTACTCTAACTCACTAAGATTTCGAGCTACAGTTGGTTTGTTCCGTCAGTGCTGTCTATGATCGTTTAATGACAAAGGTCAGTGCGTGGACTGAGTAAGCACCATCAGATTGTGCTGCGTTTCAGAAACTGGACTATAAACATATAGAAGTCAGTCAGCGGTAGCACTTTTTCTTGCTTCACTTCTACTGATTTAGCCTTTTTGATTAGATAACTGAAAACATTCCCAATTAAAATCACTAGCCTAGATCCTCTTTGGCCAAATTCACCCAACATCAGTGATCGAATACAAGCCATACAAACAGACTCCTAGAAACAAAGACTCCTAAGTACACAAAGGCTTATAATGAAGACATTGTCTTAAATTGTTTATGCTGTCATCTTGTTCAAGTGGCCAGTGAGGCACGAAAGATACAACTCAGTCGCCACCACGTTAAACGACCTTGAACCAGGCATGTAGGAGTGCCGTCATGGCAACCGGGGTTTACACAACTAGGCACAGCTGGATGCAACTTACACATTCCCCTTAAATCCAAGGAGAGGTACGGCTAGCAAAAGGGGAGTTGTAAAATTTCATTGAGGACACAGATGCCATGGTACAATAACTGCGAAAGAATTTCTTAATAATCCTGCATGAACTTTCAACCCCAGCCTCTACTGGAATGGGGGTGGGGGAAAAAAAATCAAACTGCACATAAACTTTGCAGAATGGGCCTATGTGAAGTAAAACAAACACACACTCCCGCTAACAAGCTTCTCCCTCTCTGTGTGAACGGTGTGCGAGTGTGTGTAGTGGTGTAGTAGAACTGGGGAAAACAAGAGTCCTCTCAGAGAGTGAAAAACAAAAGTACACAAATGAGGTCCATCTGGAACCCATTCGTGGCATTGCCTTGAGATAGACGACAACTGAGCCATGAATGAGAGGGAGAGAAAGAAAATGAATTTATTCCTCTCTGTGGACTTCACTTTGACAAAAAATGACAAAACTTCACTTCTCTGAACTACTTTGCTTGGCCATGGTCTAAATGATAAACGGCACAGTGAGATGAACACCCACTTCCTCAGAAGGGAGACACGTAGTACACATGCGGTCCTGGTTCTTAGGACTTGGACCCAACAGTTCCTCTTGGTCAGCTGAATCCGCTCAAAGCAAGCTCGGTTTGACCAACATTGGCTTACTAGATCTGCTGCAGCTTCTCTGCTGCAGCAGGTTTTTTTAAAATGGACAACATGATTCTACTCAGAAAAGGTAAGAGGCCATGAGACCATGCTGTGCCCCAACCCCCGCCCCCCTCTACACACACACACACACACACACACACACACACACACACACACACACACAAGGAGTCTTCCACCAAGGCCAAGGCATCACATTTCAATTAGGCAAACAATCAAGCTTTTGTTTCAGCTCAGTGTCATCAAGCCGGTCCGGGAGTCTGGACCAATCGCCACCCACTATCAATCATATATTAGACACACACAGGCACACACAAACACACCTGATACATTAGACAGCAACACTTTCCCTACTGCACACACACAAACACACACCTGACCTGATACATTAGACAGCAACACTTTCCCTCCTCAGCAAAAATAAATAAATAAATAAATAAATTACCCATCCAACAGCAAAGCCTTATTTCCTCTTCAGATCACACACACACACACACACACACACAGAGCAAAAACATAATGCGCACACACACACTCACACACCGAGAGTACCACCCCTGACGCCACACTTAAAGAATGCCATCCATTCAAACACCATCGAGAGAAAAATGTAGCCTGACAAAGACTGAGTGGAGACAGTCATCAAATAGTGCCACATAAAGGTGATGAGGCATCCCCTCCCCCTCCTTCCCCCGTCAACTCGTATTGTTGGCCACAAAGCCTCATGCATAGACACTGAGCTACAACTCCAGAAGAGTCCAGTGCAGAGCAGTTTGGAGAGAAGTACACTTAGTGGAAATGAAGAATAATTACCCAACCCACTGCAGCCTATAATAGTACATCATCATGGACAAATTCTGAGTTGCAAAATTCAATTCAATTCTTTTTTTCCCATGCAAAATTAGAGATTAAGTTAAAAAAAAAAAAAACATTCAAGCTTTTAAAACACTTTAGTATGTGTATAGATCAAAAGACACATTCTTTTTTTCTTTCTTTTTGGACCATACAAAAGAGTTCTCCTCTCCGCTATGTAGCCAGCTCAAAGTTAATGAGTAAAGACCACAGTGGCAAATGGATGAGACAGACAACCGTGCATCCAAGTCACTTCTCTCACCCCCATTGGCAGTCAAAGAATCTCGCACAAGATTGACTCATTGTTAATGCGTCCTGACGTTCTGTGTGTGTGAGGGAGAGAGAGTGAGAATGAGAGCGGGAGAAAGAGGGGGAGAGATAAAGGGAGAGGGGTAAGGAGGGGGGGGGGGTTGTGGAGGCAGGGTGCTACCACAGCCACCAGACTGAGCGGCAGGGTGAGCAGACTCATCTTTAGCTACCGCTACTGCTGCTGTTCTTGCATATGGACCCCATCTCACTGCACGAGACAAGAAGAAGGACGGCAGGAGAGAACAAGAGAGAAGGCAAGCTCAACCAATAAATAATCCATAGCACTTTTTCTTTCTTTTAGGTGACTAGCCTCATGTACTTTTCTTCACTGGAGGCAAATCATCCCTTCATATTAAGACATTCGACTAAGAACATTCAGGCTAAACATTTGAATGAAATGCACAATATCCACTGACTGAACAATATGTGCTGAGCCACAATAGCCAATGAGCAATAATCCGCTCAGCTGTGATTTAAAATAAAATTAAAAAGTAGTAATAAAAACTCGATGAGTTTACACAAGTTTTTAAAAGTTGATTTAAAAGTGCAAGAAACAACCCACAGAGAGATCAACTTAGGGGCCACAGAATAAAACTGTCAGATCTGAAACCAATTAGCCTTAGGGAGGGCCCTTCTCACCAAAACTACTCCTAGCAGTGAGCAAAACCAACCAGCCAAGCAACTGAGCTAAAAAAAAAAAAAAACATGTTTGTCTACTTTGAAGGCCAGTTATGTCAAGCCATTAGGTAGTTACTTGTCCAACATCCTTGCTTCTCATTCTTTAGCAGAAAATCTCTTCTGTTAAGACAAATGCCCTGCTGACAGAACACCACTCATGACTAGATTTATATGTGCCCCTGAAAGGCAAACACAAGCGCCCTCTATTTGGGTGCCTTGACCTTAGCCATCTCTCCACATGTCTGATGGCTTCAGCCAAAGTTTCAAATTCATGGCAGTCTATAGCCTACAGTCACATACTTTAATCAGAAAAATAAAAGTATAAAAAGAGAGGGAAAGATATGTCAGATGACCCAGATGTGGCACACACACACACACACACACACACACAGTCCACAAACATACAGCTCATAGTGCAGACAAGACATGTTGATAATGATGGTACTGTGTAGCCTACCTCGTGTCAAAACAATCCTCACTTCATAGAACGATGACTGATATAGCCTACTTCCTTGTTGTTTTGACATCCAAAAATTGTCTTAAGAGAACAAACAATGTATTTTCAAGCTAAACAAACTTTTACATTGAAACTATGAAACAATCAAAGTTTGAAGAGTCCTTGTTGTTGTTTCCAGTAGACTAAACTGGCGATACGTTGCCTACAAGCACCAAAGAGCCATTTAAAAGAGGCATTATGCACGGTTATCGTAAAAGCACGTATTGAGATTGTATTATTCAACAGGGCTAGAATTAATTCGGCTCCTGTAGTAATAACCTGACAGAGGAGCAGGCACGGTAACATTCCCAAGTCACTTGGGACACGTTGCAACATAACAACAACGACTACAGTAAGGCCATGTAGCATTATATGAATCAATAGAATAGCAGCGAATACAATGTTTCAGTGGTAGCCTAATCGTGCTAATTCTGAATGAGTGTCTGGAAAGCTGGTACACGCTAAATAAGGTTAGCTTATACACAACCATGTGAAAGTTAACAATAATAATAAAAAACAACCATTAAACTCATGGGAGGAAGTAACTCAAGTCTAAATGCAATCCTCGTCAACTCACAAAAAGTAACCATGCGTGCAGAGAAACGTAAAACAAGATTTAAAGACAACGAATGAGAGGGTATTTAAATGCAGGACAAGAATGCACCAGCTGGCTAGCCCGCTAGCCTTATAGGCTCGCTGTCTCCACATAGGTTATGGTGAGGCTGCTGACAAGATTATTAAGTCGAAAATGTATAGTTGAAATATGACTGCAAACTAAATGAAAGTAAGAAACTACAAACATCAACACGCATGATGGAAAATCAGGAGTCAGTTAAATAGGTAGGGTAAGATAAATTCAGGCATTAAATCACAAAAAGAGGGATTTAATATAACGATAGGCTATCTGCTGCCTTTTCCTTTAAGCGGACATAACCTATTCTAAATCAAGAAATCAATCACCAGGTTACATGCATGGCCGACTCACACATTCGCATATGAACGTAACAAGCTTTTAATGAGAAATGTATGGCGATCGTCAAAACAAATAAGCCTATGTGTATGCAACTGCAACTGCGGCCACTGACAACGCTGTATTACGAGCAATATCGCACCAACAAGAACTAGCTAAGTGGCGAAATATGTCTATCGGACAAGTAGGCACTCTCTAAAAAGTCTGCAGAATCAAGAACCTCCAAGTATATGGATTTGACAACGAATAGTAAAAGCGTGAATTCCCAGTCAACTCACCGTTCCAATGTATTTCAATAAGTGCAGCAGTTTCTTAAGCCTCCGTTAAACCTCCGCCATCTTCAGCACTCTGTTTGTTTAAATGGGAAACACTCCCAAAGCGCACAGAAGCCAGCTTGTACCGCACCGCATAGGTTTCTGGGTAACGTATTGCTGTTTTAGATCTCATTCGATTGGAATTATCTGAATTTGCCGAGAAAAAAACTACAAGTACACGAACTCCCCCAGGTAGAAAACAGATAGCCAGTGGGAGATGGGCAGTAGTAGCGATATCATACAAAAAATCTGTGTATTTATTTTTAGCCTCGCCGAAAAGCTCTTTACAGTTCTGGTATACCTAGATAAATCCCTCCCTAAAGTTGTTGCCATCTCAGATCCATTGAACCTATGCATGTTTGACACTTTTAAAGTTAAGAAAAATGTAGGCTACTTAATTATGGATTTAGCACATCTCGTGAAATAAAATGTATGCAATATTTTTTATAGGCAAAATATTTGTGGCAGTCTTAATACATTTGAAAACACCAATGGTAGATTATTTGTCTTTGCCTGCTTTGTGTGTATGAACTTGGTTCATAGGCCTAAGTAGCCTACCTATAAATATTAGCCTGACCTTAGAGATAAGGCTGCTTTAGTCCTGTGCAGTGTTATAATTATTATATATATTATTCATTTATTTATGTTTTTTTTTGGGGGGGGGGGGGGGGGGGGATTGGCATACATAGGCCTATATTGCAAAATGATAGGCTATCCTACATGCACATTTTAATAGGCTAGATGCTTTTTACATATTGATATTTTTGCCAATTGTAGAAACCTCAACTAACTATTCTGAAGATGGTGGTCAATGCCACTTTAAGAACAAAAAAAGACTTAATGTGTTGAAGTTCTCAATTGTTGTGGTCTGCAGAAGATTGTGGGGTGCCCTGGCAGTGATCTGAAGACTAGCAGTGGAAGATAGCACAGCTCCTGTCTCCATGGTGATTTCTCAGGCATACCAGTGTAGAATTTCAACTGTTGGGAGAGGGAGGCAGAGCCTAGGAGAGAGGGAGAAGAACAGAGTGGGAGGGGCAACAGCAGAGTGAAATGGTTAGAGGAAAGAGAGATAGTAGCCTATGCTACTCTTTAGAAATTATAGACCATCACTCACTTTTTTCTGCTGTTCCATGGAACTTTTAAGCACGAGGAATGTGGACACTAAAAATGGAAATGAATACATGCAATGTCTTAAATTTAAAGAAGTTCCAAATTAGATATGACGGAGACAGAGAGAATCAGTCCCCTCTCCTGGTGAAGTTGTCCACTTAACTCATTTAGCAAAGCAATTATAATGCTTGGCAGTAGTGTAATTCAAGACTAACACTTAACACAGATCCCAGGGAACACTGCTTCTTTGTCCTTTTCAAAAGCACACTCCTTACTGAAGCTCGTCTCTCTTTGAGTAAATAGCATGTGCATGTTTGAATGTGTGTGTGTGGGTGTGTGTATATGTGCATGCGTGTGTGTGTGTATGTGTGTGTGTGTGTGTGTGTGTGTGTGTATGTGTGCATGTGAGAAAACGAGAGCCTCAATTACATTCCAGAGTGAGTCACAGAGGCCCACAGACCTGTTTGTTTCCCCTCCCCCACGGCACACTACAACCCCCCCCCCAACATTGTGACAATGCTTAGACATCCCAACCCCCTCCCCACTCAGTCTGTTGAAAAGACAGGAGATGGCCCCCAATCATATGTATTTATAGATCCTCTACCTGCAAATACCCAATTGCATCCCTGTTGTCCTCTTCACCCATCCCCCCTTCCTCTTGTGACAAGGGAGGCTCTTTTGTCACACAAAAAACACAAGTCAGTGTCTCTGAAAGAGATCGGTGGTGAAAACAAAAACAAACAAACAAACAAACAGACATGTCAAACAAAAAGACTGCTTTTTTAAATTATTATTATTATTATATTTTATTATTTATTTATTTTTTTTGGGGGGGGGGGGTGTTAGTGATCCTGGCCCTGGTTAAAAGATTGTGGAAGAAAATATTATCAAAGAATTGATGGAAAGGCCCTTAAAAAACATTTGAACACCACAAGAAAATATTCAGGGAATTGTATTTCAGAGGTCCTCCTTTTTTGAGAATGGATAATTTGGAGGTGGTGGGGGTCCATAGAGAACATAAACCAGTGATTTGCTATTCAAACTCATGGTCTTGATCTTGCACATGAATGTGTGCAGACATCTCAAAAGCAGAAGACTGGATCAAGCTTAGATTAGATTAGGTACATTTTATTTCATTCATATCCTCTGGTTCATCCTCCAAACACAGATAAAATTTTACCCAGCTGTGAGAGAGTGTGTAAACTATGATTTATTAATGCAGCAGGGACCACATCCAGCTGTAGACTGCTCAGCAAAGCTGTCTTCACCTCATCAAATGAACAGCTGAAAGTCGCCCTCTGGTGGCAAACAATGTGAACTATAGATTCCATGAAGCAGACCATTTGTTCAGATAACTGTGAGAACCTGTAATACAGAGATATTTATGCAGTAAAGTCAAAACAGATATGCATATGTATATGGCTTAATTTCTTTGTACATTTTCATCAGAGCAATGTCTTTTCATGTAAATATCAAGTCTCTGTAGACTCTGGCTTAATTTCACAAATTCCACAAGTGCTCTCGCTGTTTTAATGAATCTGAGAATGTGCATGTCAACAAGATACAGGGCCATCCCCTGTATTCTGAATATGTGCTGCCATCATGGCTTACGTTTTAAAACTCCTATTGCTTTTAAACAGAGGTACAAAAATTCCTTCATCCCCTTTTCTATCCAAGTACTGAATGCACACAACAGGAAAAGATAGATTTGTCCATTTAGTGACACCCCCCCCCCCCCCCCCCCCCCGTATGAAGTGAAGTTTTATCTGGGTTTACTGACTTTTTTCAGACCTATTTATCACAACTAAATTATTATTTTGTGCATATCTGTTTGTATGTGTGTTGTGTCTATTGTTGTGTGGTATGTGATCCTGTCTGTTGAAACAACAAAGAAATAAATTGAACTTGAACAGTCAGTGTTTGTTTATGTTTAAATGTATTAGCAGACACTTTTGTACAAAAAAACATATGTTATGTTTTAACCATGGAGCAAACGAAACATGCCAGAGAGGTATCTCACCCCTTCAGTATTCGACAGAGAAATTCCAAGGGTTTTGTTTTTGTTGTATTTTGTTTTGTCGTTTTTTGGAGCCTGCCTACAGAGACCGCTTTTTTTGTTTTTACAATGTAGCCTACTCAAGGAATATGCAGCTAGCTGTCGTGGGGGAGATGATTGCTGAATGTGACACAAATATTGCAAGCTTGAAATCACATAAAATCCCTGACTGTACCTTTAAGTTCTACAACTTTTTTCTGTAATTTTTCTTAATGGTGACAATGATTTATGAAGAGATTAGCTTGCACTTACTCATAAATCAAACAGCATCAAGCCAACTGGGAATCTTATCTTTACTTATTATAAAAAAGGTAGATATTTCAGATATGTAATAACCTGAGTGTTATTTATTTAAGATATGAAAACTTTAGTTAAAATTGCTGTTCTGAAGGTTATGTGTGAGGACCCTAGTCCATAAAAGTACAGATTAAAAGTACAGATACAGTTGTGCATTGCACATAACCATTTTCAATGACATGGATGACCCACTGCCCATCATCAGTGCTGGCCAGTCTGTTTTACACTGGGTCTCCAGGAGGATCAATTTGCTTAATCTAATTTTGAATGGTACATTAGGCTACATGACCAATTAATTGCAACAATTAATTGTCAAATATCACCAAAAACAATGCTTTATTTAACAGCTTGGTTTAAAAGTGCAGTAATAGTAAAGTGCTATCTGCATCCCGGCTATTTTGTAGGCCCTATTCTTTCACCCCAGAGATGCACTCTGGGCTTAAACTATTACGTGATTTTTAGAGTAGCAGCACTATATTTTGTAATTACTGAGAAAGTGTAAAGATTTTATAACTGGTCACCATATGCCATATTGTGTGCTCTTTTCTCCTGGTTCTGGGTGGGGTATAGCACTTTGAATTTTGGCAGATGTGCTGAGAATAGTAGGCTACTGTAGGCTACAGTCAGCCTCCTCTGGAAATAGATTTGTTTATTTTTGGGTCATCTATATTTCAAGGCTACCATTTGACCCTTTTAAATAACCAGACCAAGTGGGGCCAAGGAGGTCTAGTCTAGGCACTGTTCATGAATGACGTAAAATACTAGAAACACGTGGTTTTGCTTTAAATCTTGTGGTTCCAAGAGCCATAGAAAGACACTGACATTTGGTACTGGTATCAATGTGTAATAATTGGAAACTAACTTTCATTGGCCAAAAAGAAGTCACTTCTTTCAACTGTACCAAAGTTGAGGATTTTAACCTGACCAGACAAGTTGGGTAGGTGTTTTGTAACGTTAATTTCTGGCTGACAGAAGTTTATATGAGCTTGTCTTGGTGATGAATTTTCAGATCTCATATTGGCAATGTTAAACCAGCAAAGAGGAGCATGGCTCCGATTCTACTGCTCCTCTATTGGAAACGTAATCAAGCAAGGTAAAGTAAGACATAACCAGCTATCAAGTCAAGTTAAAAAACAAGACAATATTATCGTTAATGTTGAAGTTAGCCCATGTTGCAAGATTGCCTGTGAATAGCTAGATGCTATCGATAACATTAACATGTTAGCCCTCCATATTGTGATTTAGATGGGAACATTTCTAGACTTTGAGAAGAGATAACCTTTTACATTATATGTGAACCAGAAACGTGGACGTGTGTTTGTGTGACAAGGTGAGAAACCTGATTCTTTGCTCTGTGCCATCTCATGGTGTTGCTGGCTGCAGCTCTTTTTCAGTCGCTCTTATCTAGCAAAGGTGCGTCAACATTAGTAGCTAACTTGTTTGACAGGGATGGGCTTTTAGGTAACATTAGGCCTAACTTTAAAAGCCGTAGTATTGGAACGCAATAATAATAAAATAATTGTCAGTAGAGTGAGCTGAAATAAGTTATATCAGTGTGTTAGCCAGCTAACCTAAACAAAGCAAGGATAATCCACAAGTTATATCAACCATCTTTGAGGTGAGTTACAGGTCAAAGGCTAGGCCTCAACTGTCAGCATCCACAGATATGGTGACCTTATTTGTAGCACTAGCACATGTGTTTTTGTCCATCTCAGAATAAATTCGCTTCCCTTCAAGATTGGATTTCCCCCGTTGATTTCATAGTGAAACTTGAAATAAAGACTATTTTTAGGCTATTTACTACCAGAGGTGCAAGATCTTTGGTTTAGGCCTACATATCAACCAATCAGCGACAAGAGGGGATGACATTAGTTTCGAAATCAATGGCTTCGGTAAACTGTAGTAGGAGCGCCTGCAAACAACAAAATTGCAGTTGGAATAATGTGTACATTTATACAGCAAAGGTAAACACGTTAGACGAAGGAGGAAGTAACGTTTTCCAAGTTGACAAAGTCTATGCCCATTTTCATTGATGCTAGGGTTGGAAACATTCGACTGTGACTCAGACTCAGTCTCTCTTCATGAAGTGGAGTCTGGTGAAACCTGGCTATAATGTGGAGTGCACTATAGGAGTAACACTCTGCTAGATGTAATATTTTAAATTAAAGTTTCCATGAATAACTCTTTTTTTTTAGAATTTATGTTATAGTTTTCTTATGATTGTGATCGTGTCAGGTGTTGACACAACTCTATCTGCACACGTCCACATATTTTTATGGCATAAACTAGTCATATTAACAGAACAAAAATGATCTTGTTAAATCTGAATTTGTCCTCCTCAGAACAGAGACAGCGTCGACAGCAACAACCATCAGACTGCATTTTTAGTATTAAATTTATCAATCAATAATTAATTAATATATATTTTTAATTTGCATCTTTGGAGGCTCTAGGTAGAACAAAAAAGTGATGCGCTTGTACCTGGTAGAGTACTTGTTTACTTTCTCTTGTTTATTTTTTTTCTTGCTGCGGATTGTTTAACTTAAGGGAGGGATCTGTGAGACAAAGGCCTTTTCTTCCCTTTTGAGACAAGGGCCTTATAGGGTTCTGTAACAGATCTGCTTTAAGACTTTCCCTCTCAAAATGATCACATTAATTTGACACTAAATGGTCATTAAAAAGCTGCTTTTTCAGTCTGCTTAGTTGTCTGGGCCATTTTGTCCTTCTGTATGTTGATCCTGTGGATCGGGCCTAGTAGCTTTTCCCTCTGTCCAAAGCACTGCTGCCGTAGCTTGCCTGTGCTGAACAAAAGACATACAGCCAGGAAATGGGACAGCCAATCAGCTACTGCATTACATTCTGCCCCTCAGAAGCGGCCAATCAAAGCACAGTTTACATTTGGCCAGCAGATCGGACAGCCTGAAGTGCCGTGGCTCTGCTGTGTGCATAGTGAAGGCTGAGGGCTGTCCTCCATGTTTTAGTAAGCATTGACATAACACACTGTGTTTGTTAGCCATGCATCCACAGAGGTAAGCCTGCTTTTTCATTATTTTACTTCCTCTTTTACCTTGCTAGCCTATGTATTAGAAACTGTAAAGCTGTTAGAAGACAGTACCTATTATAGAATGGGGGGAGAGTCTGTAAGTCACACAACACCAAAGGACTGGAGGCAGGCAGGAACTCAGTGCAGAAGTCTCTTTCTGTACTGTCTGCTGTGTGACAGAATGGCTCACAGGGTCAGGAAGCAGCTTGTCTCTATGCCTAAGAGTGTCAGCAGTGTAGGAAATTTCTGTTTTCCCCAAAAAGCTGTAACATTTACAGGCAGGAGGCTTCAAAGAGTGACACTAGGCAGACCTCTCAAAATGGAAGGCCTCTACCACAGACTTGTGGCACAGGGGTAGGAAACTCCACAGCATATGGTGAGATCTAAACAGCAGAGTGCTCTTAGAAGCCAGGTCATGCCACTGTTCAGCCTGCTCTGGACTGGCACAGGGGCATTAGGTCATAGGAAGAGAAACTAAATATGAGAAATCAGCCAAGTCATAAAATGTGAAATATTTTCTTGTCACACGGCTCATGACTATTTTAGCTGTAACTGTTTCATCCTGCTGGAGGGCATTTCTTTTTTTCTTTTTATTTCATAGATCAGTCCAAAACAAAACAACAGATCTGTTTCGCATCGCGTCAGCAGCACACTGTCAGACTCTATTCAGGCTCTGTTTTGAGAGGAAGTAGGCCTAATGCTGAGCCCCTCTTGAAGGTTTTGTTCTATGCATGAAGTCAGCCATTACAGACGTCTTCTCTTCTTGTGCCCCTCCTATCCCTTCTTTATGATAATGTGTGAGGTTTGACAGGGAAGCGTGGCATCATCCCACACAGGCACATTAAAGAGAGCTTGGGGGAGCAAGAAATCTGTTTTGAATAAGGTACCCCCCCCCCCCCCCCCCCCTCTAAAACCCTCAGATTAATGAGCTCAGTTGGAAAGGGGATTGGGGCAGAGGGAGGGGTGTTATATGTCTGTGTCTTCTTGAAATGCCACTGCATGTGCACTTCTAAGTTGCACTTCTTGTTTGTCGGCTTCTATTGCCCATCAGACAAACACCACGCTGTGTTGCTGTGTTGTGCACGGCAACAAAAGAAATGGTTTATGATCTCCTCAAGACCCCAACGTGAGAGTCCAGTGAAAGAGGCTTTGATGACCTTGTTGCTCTCAGCAGATTGTTAGTAACAAAACAGGTGTTTGAAGGGTTATCAGGGCTGATTAAAGAGCAGGGCCTTTTAATCCTGTGCTAGCTAGCTGTAGCACTGTTTGGTGAGACGCCTGTCAGTTAATCTTTTCATGAGGCCTCATAATGTTTTGTTCTCTCATTGATCACATTTGTTACACGTGCTGGTCTTTTGATTTGAACTGTGAACTGGGATTGTGTTTGATCTTCAAATTATTTTTTTCTAAAATTTCGAGGTGGCTTTGTTGGCTAAACTCAAATGCACCTTGTGAGATGAGATCAGACCACAGATTGTGAATGATCTAATGAGAGTGATAGTGAATTTTATTTTCATTATAATATAGTCATTACCAATTGTAAATGCTAAATACATTTATTTAATTAGTATTAAGCCTAGATTAAAAAAAAAAATTGTACTAGCACCATAGATGAGGCAAGTTAAATATGAAGGTGTTTTTTGAAGATGTTTTTTTTAACTCCCTCTTTAAACAGTAGTACAGGTTAGACTAGTAGGCCTGTGACATTTCCATCCCCTATTTTATTTTGTTGTTTTTGCGTTAGTCCCTTGGAGAGCATTTCCTTTTAGACCCTGGCTGTCTGCTAGGCAAGGAGAGGCTTGCTCTTCCCTACAGCAGCAGGCTTGCAGCCTCTGTGGCAGCAGCAGTCGTGCAGCAGCAGCGGTAGCAGCAGCAGCAGCAGCAGCAACAACATGGCTTCAAAATGGACGCCCTGAGATTGCTCAAAGCCAGGGAGGGCAAAAAGGGAAGTGGAATCTGATATGCGCCGCGTCAACGATCAGCCATACACTGTGTTCTTTTTTTGAAAACACGCGCACACAGGCTCAGTGACAGCGACAGAGACAGCGTCGACAGCAACAACAGGAAGAGAAAGGAAGGAATAGGTGAGGAGCCATGCTGTAGTGGTGGAGGAAAGAGGAGAGAGAAGGCAAGAAACCCTCCCTGCATTGCAGCAGAGGATCTGAGCCGGGAGAGGGGAAAAGAGGGAGCTAGTGTGGCACACTGCGTCTGCCGCCCAATCACATGCCTCCGTGTGGTGCTCAAACCAATCGGTAGCCCACAGCTGAGGTTAAAGATTGACAATCGCACTGAGAGCAGCAGCAGGGAGAGCAGGGCCCTTCTGGAAATTTCTGCACCCATCTTTGTCTCATCCCCTACCAGCCTCATAATTTGAAAAGAAAAGAAAAAAATAACAGTATTTTTAAAAGCCCCTGGCTGAAGAACCTGTATTTTGTATCCTTAAAGAAAAAGGTATGCTTCTACGTGTGAATTATTGTGATGTTGAGGTTTGAATGTTATGTCAGTGAGGTAATGAGATTAATTATTGTTTCAGGAAATATTTGATGTTTGCGAAAGTGACAGGTTTGCTGTGTACTGTGGCAGTGATTTGCATGAGATGAAAAGAATGGTGGATTTTGCTAGAGTGCAAGCAGACTCAAATGCAGGAGGAGGAGGCCAAGATGGCAAGTGCTCTGTCTCAGTACATGTTTTTCTCTGCGTGCTGTCATTTTCTCTCCCCCAGAGATGGACAGAGGGAGGAAGGGAGGAGAGCAACGGCGGGTGTGCATGTGTGAGTGTGTGTGCGGGTGAGGGGGGTTAAAGATGGAGGATGGATGGAGCTGGAGAGACAGAGAGAGATAAAGAGACCTGATGGAGGGAGGGGGAGCAGTGATTCTGCTGTCTCAACAACACTTGCATTGGAAGAAGACTCTGGGATCTCTGCTTCCACTTAAGTAGTCACTGGCACTGCAGCTGCAAATGAAACCTGCCCTCTCTTTGTTGCCTCTAAGAAATAAATATATAGTGAGGTGGATGCTGAAAAATTCCCGGTCACTGGAGAATTCCACGCTTCAATTTGATGGTGTTTATTGAGGGAGAGGGCTGATGTGTCAGGTCAGTCAGCAAGGCTGAGGCATACAGTTCACTGATGGGGAATTTATTCAGTTTAAAATTAGGCTGAGCTGTAGTGCTGAGAAGAAATGTCTTCTTCCTTTCAGTCGATTACAAGGGGCGGCAGGTTGGTGTGGCATTGTCTCTCGGATTTTTACGCAGGGATCTATAGAACAGGCCTAGCGATTACTGAGTTGTTGTTTCTCCACAGGGCTTGCCTGTGACCAGCCAAGCTCCAGCTTCATCACTAGGCACTGACTGCACAGGCATTGTTGCCATGCAAACGCACACAACTCCCACTCTGGGTGCTAGAACTCCTATGATGGAGTCTCTGAGGAGAACAAGGCATAGCCAGATTACCGTACTTGTGCTGCACAGCCCAAATGTGAACAGTACAAAGAATCTGGCTGTCCGACCAATGCACAGCTGTGCGGAAATGTAAAATTCAAAGGCTGATGGTTTAGCTTAGATGATCAGGATGCCAGAGGCAGATCGACTCGGTCTGGCTTTCAAGCTCGCCTGCCTGCACTCAGTCTGGCACTTAGAGTACACGTCACTGTGTAAAAACAGATAGATGATTCTGTCCACATCCTCAGTGGCTCAGTAATCAATTTCGGTGAGGCAGATCGCTGAAGGCCCGGGGAAAAGGAAAACCACTTCCTTCCCCCCTCCATTAGCACACGCTAGCTGTGTGCTCGCTTTTCAAGGCTATAGACATGAAATTCATGCATAAATTGATTATTTTTTTTTTCTCCCTTTTTCCCCTACTGTGCAAATCAGTTTACTTTCTATCTGTGCCAATTTCTCTCTGTGCAAATTACACTTTATGCATATTTTTATTTATCAGCTGTCAAATTTTAGTGAATATAGTGGTGACAAAAATAGTAAGAGACATAATTAAAAATTGAAATCAGAAAGCCTATTACATCACTATTTTGCATGATGTTTTGCAGTAGGCTACACACTATCAATATTAGCTTGTGGTTGGAAATATGATGTTTGATAATTACAAGATAATGATTGTTTGATTTATCACAGTAAGGAACCAGTCAAATGTTGTTCATATAATAAGCAGGCTTATGGAGTTTTTTTTGTAGAACTCGTGTTCTAGTGTTATCAGATTGACCTTCACGGAGGTTCACAGAGCATGAAACTGCTCTTTGGAGAGGCATGAGAATGACCATACAGTAGTTGGAGACTGATTTTGAAGTGCCGCCTAAGTGGCCAGTGAAATCTATCTGGGTAGGAATCAGTAGCTTATAGTGAATGTCAGTCAACTAAATGGCAGTAAGAGAGAAGCTTCATTGTGTTGGTGTTTTGGAGGATAGAGACTGAGCATATGTCACAGGGGTCAATTTAGAGAAAAACATTCCTTCCTATTGCAAACTTGGCTTGCCCCAACAGTTATGTTGGAAGATTTGCAAAATATGCTCTGTGTTATTGAGCAAAAGTCTTTTTTTGTTTTGTTTGAGTGTTTAGACAAGGCGAGGCTGGGCAAGTTTATTTATATAGCGCATTTCATACACATTAAAGTCTGATGTTATATTTTGTCAAAGTACCAGAACAGAAAATTGGAGTGATTCTTGAGTTGGTTTTAGGCCTGTGCTTTAGATATTGAAATATCGATATATTGTATTGTCACTTGCACAATATATCGTATCGAATCACCATTGCCGCCAAATATCGATATTTTTTATGAAAGCATTAGGCGGTACAAAAATGTCTATACAGCTGACTATTGCGATATTTTTTAATTATTTGTCTGCTGAATTATCTGTATAATGTGATCTACTTATTTGAACATTTTTGGTAAAAAGTATTGCAATATATCACAATTTGTATTGTATTTTATCTTAATATATTGTGATGTATTGTATGTTGTGACCCATGTATCGTGATGCGTATTGTATCGTGAGGTCCTTGCCAATACACAGCCCTAATTGGTTGTCAGATGTAATTACTGAGATCTGAATCTAATTATAATAGGCTAATTAAGTACTCAGAAATACGCTTGTTTGCACTGGTCCTCCTCTAATCACTGAAGATGTGATGGTTAACGATGTCAGTGAATCAGGTGTGTTGGTGCCCACAGGAATAGACATTAGAATTATAATAGAATTTGAATTATCACAGTTAAACTCTTGTGGAGACTAAGAAGTCTGACATGTAGATGTTTTGCTAAACACACTTTTGTCCTCTGCCGTTGATTTTCTCCCGACTGTCACGACATTCTCCTGAAATGGGGAGGAGGGTTTGGAGATCATGATACCGTGTCCGAAATGTGCATCCATTGCTCAGAAAAATAAGGCTTTGACAAATTCTGGGAAATTCTTGGATTCTGCCATAGACCTCAATGTTAAAAAGGGAGCCCGATCACTGCATAAATGGGGGATAGTGCCCCCCCCCCCCCATTGTGCAGGGTGTGTACTACTGCTACCCTATTTGCATACATTTCCAGGGACAGTAAATGGCCTCTCAGGAAGTATCTTCGTAATCAACCATCTTTGACAATATCTCTCACATTTTGATTTTCTCTCTGCTGAAGGTAAATCAGGAAGCAGCCCTGATTTGAGATTGGATTCACTTTTAAATGTCAAAACAAAAATAGACCAGCAGTTAGTGGCCCACTGTCAAGAAGGGAACAGCATGGCATGGCTAACAATATTCTAGAGGTCTCTGTGTCAAATTTGAGAACTTTACTTTTTTCTGTGCTTCTTGGTAGGGATGATTACAAGTCAAGGATTTTTAAGTTTTAAACAGGTGTTTATAAAAAAATGGATTAAAAATGGATTTTCATCTTTAATAAACTGAAAGTGGTGTATTGAGACACACCCTAAAAAGGTGTAGGCTACTGTAAATTCATGCAAATTGGGAAATAAACCAGCTATAGCTACCACCACTAATCTACAAATTCAGCCAACTCAGCAGCATTAGATGTTGTAGCACAGCTAATGGCCTTTTTCCTGCTAGGATGCATGTGGTCTCACCTGACACCACCTAAACTATAATAGTGCATCTTATAATGCTTTAAATGTAAATGTGTGATTGCATTTTATATTAGCTAATCATTTTGCAACAACTAACTAATTAAAAGTGTGCAACAGTGAGTATCTCCTGCTATGGCTAACTCAGTTGCACTTCATGCCTGTACAGTGATGACTAATGCTATCTGGATGTCATGTAGATGTGAGACCCATGAAGTAACACATGAGTTCTGTCAGCTTGTGGCATAATATCTGGGTGAAGTCTGTGAAATAGCAAACTCTTTATAGAGATAGATGATGCTAGCTTAGCAAGCTACAACTTTGTTAGCAAGCAACCTTAGAGTTGTTGGAATGATATGCCTTTTGGTGTGACTGTTTCTTTTTCCTTGCAATTCAATGGACTATTCTACTCAATTGAAACTATAGTAACAAACCAAATCACACCACCAACAATGTCACAATGCTGCCAGTAGATCAGATCCATGCTCAGCTACATGACATGAATTGAATACATTAGCAACTTGTCAATGCCTCTGTTTTTGCTTGTAGTTTGGCAGAGGAGGAGGTGAAAGTGGAGTCGGATGCTGTTGAGGGGATGGAGATTTCAACACGATCCAAAGGTGAGAGATCAAAGATCATTCTTTACTGTCTATTTATTTTCTACACCACAGCTTAGGCTGTTTCCGAAACACCATATGACTGTACTACATCCCAGATAGCAAAATCAGATTGGCAGATAGCGGACTGCTGGTGGTATGCTGCCAGTGGCGTGCCACTTGTGGTCCGCCATTGGACCACCATCTCTTTAAATTTAACTTAACCTAATATTAAGAAAAGTTAATAAAATGATGGAAAAATATGGAGCATAACTGAACAAATTAAAAAGATTTTAGACCAATAGTGGCAATATATTGGGCAATTTGTCTGCAACCCGTCAGTGGACCGCCAGAGAACCAATGAGCAAAATGCCAGTGGACCGCCAGCTATGCCCCCAATGGACCGACAGTGGTCCGCCAGCCTCTTGCTATCTGGGATACTGCACACGTATTCTGAGGTAAAAGGTTACAGTAGTGGTCAGTACCATGATGATTACTATATTCAAATGGTCAGAATATCAGTCAGGCTTGCAGCATTGATGTGTCCTCTCAAGGAGCACTGCAAACACAGCCTGGCCTACATTGCTGCTTAACTCGGTCAAGGACTACCTGCTTTTTGGAGTGTGCCAGTTGACCAACAGCCAAACACCGAGGCCTGCTTTTACATAGTGTTCATATGAATGGAACTCGGATGTGTTTACGTTACCAACAATAGTGTACTACTGTTGAGTTCAATCAGTGATGCAAAGGCAGGGTAAGGTCATGGACATGAAAAGAAATGGACAAAGCCACTCTGTTGGTCTTATTGGAGAGAAGTGAAGCAGGTTTGAACCAGTTTCCTGTTGGGCAGCGCCCAGCCTCAGCTCAGTTTGGTGACATAGATGTGACGTTGAGCAATGGGCTGAAAAAAGGTTTAATAGCTGCATACAGAAAATTATGAGTGGCTAGAGTTAAAGTGGAGCTTTTGGTAACTGTTCTACCAGTCTAACAAAACTTCACTGAATAGCTTTTTTCCAATGCTTCCCTCTAGTTTATGCCCTCTCACATGGGCCTTTCGCCAGATTCCCTGCAAGGTTATTTTTGTCCTGTGTGACAGAAAGTAGCAGGTTCATGACATGACTTTTGACATGACATGACACGACTTTGAGCAAGTCTTACAAAAACAGGGCCATAACAGGAAATACAAGGTAGTTGATACAGTGTTAATGTTTCTCTGAGAGCCAGTCATACAGTGTTAATGTTTCTCTGAAGAATAGCAATGGTCACATAAAGGTACAGATGCAATGCTTTAGATGTAAAGTTATTTGATGTCAAAAACCAGCAAAATAAATGGGGGTCATTCGAATGCTAACTCTAGGTGAATGCTAACTCTAGGTGGTTATCTATTAGCCTCAGACCCTCGCATAAGTGGGTTGCTTTCGGAATATTGGTGTAAAACGGAAAGCATGCAGCACAGGAAGATTTGTTCCAAACAGGCAAATTCTCTCTATGATTGGATGGCTGAATGAGCTGTCGCTCTGGATGGACCAATTGTGGGGTACATGTGTACATAGCTTGTAGTATGTAAAAGCTGTAGGCTTAACCTAACATTTTTTTGTCACCTTCATCCATATTTATCAAAAGTCCAACAGTGTCATCAATTCTGACCTGGATTGGGTGGGTTCAGTTGCAGGTGTTGAGTCTGGGTCAGTGGATCGGACTGCCCAGAAGCGCAAGGTGCCCAGCCCTCCTCACTCATCCAATGGACACTCTCCATCAGAGACCTCCCCAAGCCCCATGAAGAAGAAGAAGAAGCCAGGGGCAGTGAACAGCAGCAAAGACCAGGTGCAGCACCGGATCCCACCCCATTTTGGACTATACAAAAACACACAAAATCACACACACACACACACACACACACATACACACACAATGTATTTAATAGAGCTGATTCTCTCTGGTTGTGAATTTGAATTTGAAATTGAATTTTTACAATGAGTCACAAATATTTTAGTTTGCGCTTGATGCATGGTTGCATGTTTGAGACGGTGCTTGAAACATAATTTTTTGTCAGATGCTGTTGCCAACTTAGATTACTTTCTCTGTTCCAAATAGAGAACAGTCTACAGAGAACAGTTTCCTAGAGACAGTCAAAGATGTGTCAGACCCATAGCTGAAGGGTATTACAGGGTATTACTCCCCAATTACCTCAGGCTTCTCATGGCTGTGTGATAATAGCTGCACAGGAAACAGCTCCCTTACATGATCTGGTTGACTCATATGTCATGCGTTTGTGTTCCTTTGGGACTTTGTATTCTTGACAGTGCTCACCCAAAATCCCTTGCAAAATCCCTATAGAACAGGAACTGTCTCAGGAATGAGTTGTTTAGTGGCAGGTGGATGGCATTTTGGCTACTGAATAGTTTGAACAGAAAATGTAGGCTCGTCTTGGCAAATTGTCTTTGGGTTGCATGGTAGCTTTAACTTTTTACTTGTATCCACACTGATGCTTGTATCCAAAGCGACTTACAGATGCACATTGCAGGGGCAGCTTGGGGTTAAGTGCCAGAGTTCATGAAGTCTTCACTTTCATGAACTGTGATCAGTTGTTGAAAACATGTCTTACATGGCATGGCTCTAAGTGGCATAGATTTGTTTGTACTACTTTGACTTGGCCAAACAGCCAGGCCAAAATCAAAAAGACTGAAGATATTGTAAAAACATACAAATGGTCACGATACAGACACAGCTATTGAGTCAACACGCCATGCACTCCTAATTCAGTTCTCATGTTAGCCTTTTAACTGATTATCAGGCAGTGTAATTATGGAGACTTAAGAGGACCAGCATTACAAAGCAAAACTCTGGAGCCTGTGTGCACTCAATCAAGGCAGTTAAACAGACTCCGAATATCTGCCCAATATCTATTAATCAAACGCTACTTCTCGCTGGAAGGAAAGCAAAGAAAGCACTCAAGTTGTGGAAAACATCCACAACTTATTTAACTTAACATTAGCTCGCATATTGTCTGCGATGAAGGAGAAGTGTGAGGACTGTTTTTCTATGACATTGCACATTCAATGCTAGCAAGTCCAGCATGGCCAGTCATCAAATAATCTATTGACTTCTTGTGTGAAGCAGACTACAGACTAGCAGAATATGCTTCATTAGGGTCCTTGCAATAGAGTACTCTATTTTGGGGTTTTGAAACAGACCAACCTGCTTCTTACTCTAGCTCACTGTTACTGTGGTCCCTATCATATTTTGCATGATTAAGGAATAAAGACATTGCACATCCATATTTTAAAGTATGGGCAACATGTTTTTACTGTACAATTTTATTTATTATTACTATTTGGTACAGTATATTACTAATGTGGTACTACAATTCTATATATATATATATATATATTAAAATATTTTATTATATCATACAGTAATGTATTAAAGACAAGCGCTGCATCCCTGTGTGGCACCTGTATTAATTTTACTATGCATGTGTGTGTGTGTGTGTGTGTATTGTAGTATATAATGCTTTGTTTAATATTTTATTTCTCTGCCCAGCTGTGTTTGCCTGTGTGAAATCTCACATGCGTGTGTTTTGAAACCCGAACCCCTTTTGTGTTTCTCTTGCCTGCATTTCAGTCTGAGCTAAGACATGGTCCCTTTTACTATGTGAAGCAGCCAGCACTCACCACAGACCCTGTTGATGTTGTACCGCAGGACGGCCGCAACGACTTCTACTGCTGGGTGTGCCACCGCGAGGGCCAGGTGCTCTGCTGTGAGCTGTGCCCGCGTGTGTACCACGCTAAGTGCCTGAAACTAGCAGCAGAGCCCGAGGGCGACTGGTTCTGCCCCGAGTGTGAGGTACTCTCTCACTCTCTCACACACCGCAGCCAGCCTCTGGAGCTGTGTGGCGCTGTGGGGGCTGAGGGGCGGCCCTGTCGGCTGCTCGGGGTGCAGGGGGTTGGGGCAGGAAAGATTTCCATTTAGCTACCGCTTTGACATTAAATGAACCAGTAGTTTATAGTAATGTAAGTACATAGTAGTTCATGTGAATTAATCTATACCTTAGACGTTAACTGTCCACATTATTTGTAAACAAAATACATTGAAAAAATACTAGAATAGTAGGCAGTTAATCCTAAATACCGGTACTCGGTTCATATCACTTTAAAGTGCTGAAATATTTAGTCAAAGTTCTGCAGTCAATATTTTAATTGTTGTACTACTAGTCAGTTCGGTTTTGGGCTATATTAATATAGTAATTCTTAATTTGTAATGCCAACTACCCTTTTTAGGGTCACAAGTGTATCAGAATTAGAGTGATGATGAGAAGGTGGTGTTCTGTACAGTGTAAACACAGTGTGCTCTCCTCCTTTCTGTGTCCTCCTTTTCCTTCTCAGAAAATCACTGTAGCAGAATGCATAGAGACTCAGAGTAAGGCCATGACCATGCTAACGTTAGACCAGCTGTCTTACCTGCTTAAGTTCGCTCTGCAGAAGATGAAGCAGCCGGGTGTAAGTACTTTCTCTCTCTATCTCTCTCACTTTCTCTCTATTCCTTTTTTCTTTCTTTTCTCTCTCTTTTACTTTTTCTCTCTATTCCCTTCTCTCTCTCTCTCTCTCTCTCTCTATCTCTCTTCTTTTTTGACGTCCAGAAGAGCATCTGATATGAGCTGTCAGTTCTGACTAAGTTATCACTGTATAGCATGTACAGATTGGACCAGTATGTTCACTGACATGTGGCTAAACAAAAGAATCCACTTTTGTTTGATGTTTCTGCCAATGACCTTTTTTATGTGAGTACTGTTGTTTTGGGACCTATAACACCACACATTCCAATAGCCCTTGTCCTTGGCATTTTGCTTGGCAATAACACTTACATTCGGCAAATAATAACATTTATCCAGATGCTGAATATTGCATGGCTGAAGAGACCGTGCTGGTAAAAGGAGAGCTCTGGGAAGGTCCTTCTCAGATTCTCCAAAACCTCTTTGCACCGTCTGGGTCTGGGCAGTGCTGAATGTTTTCCTGTGAGCCCAGTAAAATCAGGAATCATAATATAGCCATTTGTTTGTTGTCCCATCTGGAATAATTTCCTTTGTGGAGCTACTCTTTTTCCTGGCGAACACCCTAGATGGAAACTTCAGGTGGAGAGTTTAAAGAGTAAAAAAAAAAAGCAAAACTGTTTATTGTTTTCCAGCCTTGCTATCTTTCCACCTGTTAGATTATGAGACCAAGAACTCGATGCACTTTGAATCTTACTACAACTTTACGTCTCTCCTCAGCATGGCCAGAACAAAAGGTTCTGCTTGCCACGGCTTCAGTAGAGGAGTTCCGTACAGGAACTAGCCAAGGGCTCTGTTCTGGTCAACGCCAGCGCTAGAGGGAGTGTGGTGGGCAGAAGGGGTGGTAGTGGGTGGGGGGGCTGTGGATTGGTGAGGATATAGCTGCCCCCTCTGTTCTCTTACAGGACCAGCCTCGCTCCTCATCTCACTCCCCACACGCTACTACTTCGCAGAGAAAGGCTTATAATTGGGTAAACACTCACCATAAAACAGCACCCCCCCCCCCCCCCCAACCCCCCCCCCCCCGCCCCTTACCCCGCCCTTCCTGTGTGGCCTGTGTGCATTTTTCAAGTCTCTCTCTACTTTTCTGTGCCCCCTCTCCTAAACCCCCACCGCCTCTACGCCCTCTCTGTTTAACATGTTTGGAGTGGGGTTGTTTTAGTCGTCTGGGTTTTTGTTGTTTCTTCATCATCAGTTTGACTGTGTAGCTTGGTTGTGTGTGTGTGTGTGCGTGTGTGTGTTGGGTGATGGTGGAAGTAACAATGCCATGTGTTTGTTTTTGACATGTTAGATAACTTTGAGGCTGTGTGTGTGTGTGTGTTTCAGACTGAGCCCTTTCAGAAGCCAGTGTCCCTGGAACAGCATCCAGACTACGCTGAGTACATCTTCCACCCCATGGACCTCTGCACACTGGAGAAGGTCAGCAGAAACTCCACACTCCACTCACACTCCACTGACATCTCATGCTAAATGAATTGGCTGACGTCAACCTGTTTGTAACTTACCCTGTTTTATAACTTCACACATGCGCCTTGTACTCCTTGTCAACCTGTTTGTTAACACATTGACATATTTAACCCATTGACCTTTTCTATTGGCAATTTTCCCTCAGAACATCAAAAAGAAAATGTACGGATGCACTGAGGCCTTCTTAGCGGATGTCAAGTGGATTTTGCACAACTGTATAATTTACAATGGAGGTTAGTGAATGAATGTCATGTTGACGGTTTAAAAACATGGAAAACCCCTTCACTTGACAGCATCGTGGATGACAGGATATGCTTTCTGTGTTCCTATTCCTACAGGCAATCACAAACTCACAGCTACTGCTAAAGTCATTGTACGAATTTGTGAACATGAGGTAAGTGTCTTTAAGGGTTGTTGATATGATGTCTAATTCATTGTGTATTTACAATAACGCATGTATCACATGATGTATTTAGTACATAGACATCAATATCTGCTGTTACTGTTATGACAGTGATGACTGAGAGGGAAATACCACAATTCACTACCCTGCATTGCAAACCTGTAATTAGACGACTTCATTTTGCCCCCAAGCTCCTCGCCCCTCAAAGACCTGAAAGCAGAATTCCCCTCTCCCAGTTGGAATCTTGAGTGTTCCAAAAAAAGGACATGTTTTAGGATGTGCAGAGATATAGAGACACAATGGCCCCTAATTTCAATGGTGTTCGAAGTCAGTGTGTGAGCAAAGTTCTTGTGCATGAACTGACGGCATCATGTGGCATGAGACAGCTTTTGGCTAACCCACCGTTGTTGGTGCGTAGGATCGTTCTCATCGTATTGCATTTGCAAATAGGGGTCCGGTTCGCCCTGCCTGGACTTATTTTCCCAACAATGACCGGCGTTCTATACATTATCCCGCTTATTATACTGTACGGCTACTTGTCAAAACGAAAAAATAAACTCCACAATATGTCTCTTTACATTTATTTGTTACCATTACCGTTGTGGCTTTTGCTGAGAAACAAATAGTTCGCAACACACGCTGAACTTGATTCAAACGTTCTTTAGAACACAGCTGATCAACTCTCTACCTTCACTGTTGAATGGAAATCCGTTGCTATTGACAGCGGTCATTATTTAGAGGTCCTTAGACGAAATTAATGACCGGTAGAACTTTGGGAAATCCCATTTAAGTCAATGGAGCGTCCTACTTGCATTGTGAAATAAGCAAGCTTTAATTAGACTTTAGGTAGCTCCCCAACTGTTTCTAAGTAGCTCTCCAAAAGGTTTGAGGAAGATGCTCATAAATCTGATAACCCAGTCACTTGGGAAACATGTTAAAATTCCTATGAAATCAAATTCACAGTCTACAAAAAGAGAAGGTAAATGAGTTGAAAGTAACCTATAAAACACATACAAATCTTATTCAGCGGTTTTGGGTGGAGATCAGCTATGTGAATACATGGCATACAAGTACTAACATAAAAGCTCTCGGCCATGTCCATTTTGTCAAAGCTCTCGGAGGAAAAAATGTTGGAGACCCCTGCTTTAGGCTTTACACTTTGCCCAGTATTTTAGTTAGGGCCCACAATCTCCTAAGTTATAGTGTATCTGTAATAAGTTATAGTGTATCTGTAACCACTATAACAAGTTATAGTGTATCTGTAACAAGTTATAGTGTATCTGTAACGCATGATGTGAAATGTCAACCCCTTCCTCCCTGGCAGATGAACGAGATTGAAGTGTGTCCAGAGTGCTACCTGTCAGCATGCCAGAAGAGAGACAACTGGTTTTGTGAGCCTTGTGTAAGTGTCCTGTTCGACCATAACACCTCTGCTTCCATTGGGAGATTTCATTTGTTTATCTGTCATTTGTGTGCCCTCTTTATGATGGGTAATTACATTTTTGTATGCCTTACTTCACCTTAAATTCTTCTCAGACCAGATCCAACATTGAGCATTTTAGAAAACATTTTGTAGAATTCTTATAGGTTATTATTAGAACAGGCAAAGTACAGGTTGAGAGTGTAGGGGTTTTGTAAGAAAAAAATGAAACCCTCTTTAAGATATTTCTAATATATACTTTGGCCCTGTGTAGAGTAACCCCCATCCTCTGGTTTGGGCCAAACTGAAGGGATTCCCTTTCTGGCCAGCAAAAGCTCTGCGAGACAAAGATGGACAGGTGGATGCTCGCTTCTTTGGTCAACATGACAGGTGAGAGAGAAACACATTTAATATGTTTAACAGATTACTGATGCCACAGAATAAATTCGAGTCTTATTGATTGATACTCTCAATTTAGGTATGAATGTAAATATTTACCTAATATTAATATGTCATATAAATGCACTAGACCTTATGTTGGGGGAAAAAGGTCTGCTTGACATTTACTAAGATCCTCTCCTTTATTAGGGCATGGGTACCTATCAACAACTGCTACCTCATGTCCAAAGAGATTCCATTCTCTGTGAAGAAGACCAAGAGCATTTTCAACAGCGCCATGCAAGAGATGGAGGTCTACGTGGAGAATATCCGCAAGAAGTTCGGCGTCTTCAACTACGCTCCTTTCCGCACGCCGTACACGCCCGACAACCAGTTCCAGATGCTGCTGGACCCATCCAACCCGGCGGCGGGCTCCGTCAAGCCAGAGAAGCAGGAGAAGATCAAGTTCAACTTTGACATGACCGCCTCTCCCAAGATGATCCTGGGCAAGAGCATGTTGTCCAGCAGTGGCAGCGGAGCAGGAGGGGGCATGAGCGCGCCCGCCGGGAGGCGGATCTCGGTGACAGACATGCCTCGTTCTCCAATGAGCACGAACTCGTCGGCCCACACAGGCTCTGACGGGGAGCAGGAAGGGACAGAGAAGGGCGGCCAGGCCAGAGCCCCCCCTGGACACTACAGTACCGGAGAGGAATCTCAAGACTGCACAGGTACTCTTAATTATTACAGTCAGGTCAGACTAAACACAGAATAACGTCTAAATGAAAAATATTAATTAAGTCTTAATAAAAAATAATGAAAGTGATAAAACAAAAGTGAATAGAGGGTGAGAAAATGATCACTTTATTCAAAGCAAGTTTGAGAGCTGACAGACATACAGTTTTATTCAAAGCAACTTGGTGTAGCCCACATTTAGTGAATATGTCGACAGATACACACAACCAGACCTTTTCACAACAGATGGATTCTTCAGGGGCTGGACTAACCACTTAGAAAATTAGATCTCAAAAGAAAGAAGGTGCTTTCTAGTCTGATTAGGCAATTCTTGTAATGTCAGCCTCAATAACATCCCCCTTTGCTTTTTAAAGTTTAAAGTTTTAAAATGTTTTAAAAAGTTAGAAACATAAATCGATCGTGGTGTTTCTTGACAGCCTCACCTGCAACACCAGCCAAGCCAGGTGCTACAGGCATCCTCCTGGACAGCCCAAAACCATTCCACTCTCAAGCACCATCCGCAACGGTCAAGCAGGAGAAGGCCCCTGCTACAGGCAGCATCTTGAACCTCAACCTCGGTGAGCTCCGGAAAAAAATCTCCTGCCTATAGCTTGCAAGATATAGTGTAAAGTCAAAGTCAAAGTCAAAGTCAAAGTCAGCTTTATTGTCAATTTCTTCACATGTTCCAGACATACAAAGAGATCGAAATTACGTTTCTCACTATCCCACGGTGAAGACAAGACATATTTTGCCAATTTAGGTCCACAGACAAACATAACATTCAAGTAAACAAAAAAGTAAGTAAATAAGTGGGCACATATAATAATGAAAAAATAAGAGCAGCAAAATTTGGTTGAAATTGTGCATAGACAGTCAATAAAATACTAGTGCAAAGTCAGGCCAATAAAAGGCTTGGGTAGTTCTGTTTGACCTAAGTAAGAAAGAAAGTGGCATAGTGGTGCAAGTTATGTAAGAGCAGCAGAAGTGTTGTGTTTTCAGGACAACAACACCAAGTTGTAAAGTGTACAAGTGTGCAAGTGTGCAAGTGGAGTAGTGCAGGCGGCCATTTTGGGTCCAATGTCCAGGATGTTATGTAGCTGAGGGTGGAGGGGGGAGAGGAGGGAGAGAGTTCAGCATCCTTACAGCTTGGTGTATAAAGCTGTTGGTGAGTCTGGTAGTGCGGGAGCGCAGGCTTCTGTACCTCTTCCCAGAGGGCAGTAGATCAAACAGATTGTGAGCGGGGTGACTTGCATCACTCACAATTTTGGTCGCCTTGCGGGTGAGGTGGGTGGTGTAAATGTCCTTCAGGGAGGGGAGTGAAGCACCAATAATCCTTCCAGCTGTGTTCACTATGCGCTGCAGGGCTTTCCTGTTGTATTCAGTGCAGCTTCCGCCCCACACAGCGATACAGCTGGAGAGGATGCTCTCAATGGTGCCTCACCATTTTCTACCATTTTCTACCAGTTACTACCAGTTTCGAGATTTCCTTCCACTGAATTTGTTCCAACCATTCACTAATCCAGTGAATTCTAATTAGCACAACTTAATTAGTTGAACCAAAGTCCTTTTAGGCAAGTCCCTCCACTTGGCGGCCATATTGTAACGCTTTTTGGGCACTTATCGGGCATCTATTTAGGCAGAAATGCACGTGCGCAAGGCTTCACGACACCAACCTTGCTCCAGCTGCGAGATCACAACACGTGATTGGCACAATGTACTCACTTGTCGACTTTTTTTCCGTGGAAGGGGCGGGATATGTGTAGACAAATATTGGCGTTACAAACTAACCCCGTGCATTTCTATGGAGGATTTTTTGAGTGCTGTGTCTCCTCATTAGAAGTCTCTGGTTCAACCAGGTAGCTCAGCTAATTAGTGAAATCTGTGTGAAGTGCACATGTTAAACTAATACATGGTAGGACTTGCTAAAACTCATATGTGGCATAAAAAATAAGGAAAGTGATAAAACAAAAGTGAATAGAGGGTGAGAAAATGATAACTTTATTCAAAGCAAGTTTGAGAGCTGACAGACATACAGTTTTATTCAAAGCAACTTGGTGTAGCCCACATTTAGTGAATATGTCGACAGATACACACAACCAGACCTTTTCACAACAGATGGATTCTTCAGGGGCTGGACTAACCACTTAGAAAATTAGATCTCAAAAGAAAGAAGGTGCTTTCTAGTCTGATTAGGCAATTCTTGTAATGTCAGCCTCAATATCATCCCCCTTTGCTTTTTAAAGTTTAAAGTTTTAAAATGTTTTAAAAAGTTAGAAACATAAATCGATCGTGGTGTTTCTTGACAGCCTCACCTGCAACACCAGCCAAGCCAGGTGCTACAGGCATCCTCCTGGACAGCCCAAAACCATTCCTTTTCCGTGGAAGGGGCGGGATATGTGTAGACAAATATTGGCGTTACAAACTAACCCCATGCATTTCTATGGAGGATTTTTTGAGTGCTGTGTCTCCTCATTAGAAAGTCTCTGGTTCAACCAGGTAGCTCAGCTAATTAGTGAAATCTGTGTGAAGTGCACATGTTAAACTAATACATGGTAGGACTTGCTAAAACTCATACGTGGCAGGACCTACTTTCTGAAGCCAGAGATTTCCACCTCTGTATCAAATGAGTGTAATAGAGGTGAAACAAAGAGGTGAATTCCTGTTTGAAAACAAAGAGGTGAATTCCTGTTTGCTTTCAGACCGCAGTAAGGCGGAGATGGACCTGAAGGAGCTGAGCGAGAGCGTGCAGCAGCAGCAGCAACAGCAGGGAGCGCCACCCCTACTTACCTCCCCCAAGAGGCAGATCCGGAGCCGCTTCCAGCTTAACCTCGACAAGACCATCGAGAACTGCAAGGCCCAGCTGGGTGAGTGAGAGCGCTGAAAACGTTCCCGTGGTGCATCTGGTAGACATGGAGGTAGAACAAGGGAGGGAGTACACATACTGTAGGCTACTGATGATGACTACTCTACTGTACTGTACTGTACTGTCGTCTGAATGAAAGCATCTACTACATTAATAAATGCAAATAGCCTTCAAACTCACTACGAGACAGTGCAAGTTCTTTTTCACAAAGAGCGAATCTTCCGCTTGACAAATTTAAAGTCCTAACTTGTTGTTTATTCTGCCTATAATTTCTCCATTCACTAAGCAAGTTGAGGAATTTGCTAATGTGTAATGTGAAAGGCACTGGGTTTCCTATGTAGGCTTTGCATTAGTGTCAGCCTCTGCTCCACAGGCATCAATGAGATCTCTGAGGATGTGTACAAGGGCGTGGAGGACTCGGAGGAGTCGGACAAGTCGGACTCGAGCGACAGCGAGTACGCCAGCGACGACGAGCAAAAGCCCGGCAAGGAGGGCCAAGAGTCCGGCGGCACGGGCTCCAACAAGCCCGAGAAGGACGCGTCCAAGAAGAAGACGACGAAGGCATCGACTTCGACAACCTCACCTCCCGCCGAGGAGCAGGAGAAGAGTAGTCCGGACGGGGGGGCGTCGTCAGCAGGGTCGGGGTCGGGGTCAACCTCAGTGCCCAAATCAGAGCCTGCGGCCAAGGCTGGTCCCGAAGACCCCGCGGGCAAAGACAAGCAGGGGTCCGACGCCGAGAAGGACGCCCCCGAGAGACCCAAAGCAGCGCCGCCGGAGTCCCAACTGGCCCGGGACAAGCCCAGAGGCTCGGAGGAAGGACGGCCGCCTCCGACACTGAACGCAGACATGGACTCCGACTCGGAGAGGGAGCTGGTCATCGACCTGGGGGACGAGCAGGGAGGAAGAGAGAGGAAGAGGAGCAGGAGAGAGTCGGCCGCAGCCTCGGCGCTTAAAGAGGCCAGCACCGCCGCCAAGTCAGATGGTACTTCTGAAAACACTGAGCTGACTACTGACCACTTAGGATTTTTCCACATATGTCTGACACAGAATAGCCATAAAGTTCTTCTTAAAACATTCAGAATACAGAATACTTAGAATACAGTAAATGGTCCATAATATACTGTAAACAATGTAAACATGTTGAGCCAGTTGAGTCCAATGTAAACATGTTGAGCCAGTTGAGTCTTAGTCTTGACAAAGCTGCAGAAGTGCCTGTGGCCTGGGCTGTTTTTTGACCACTTTGATGTTTTGTGTTGTCTCCACCACAGGTAAAGCCCCCATCACCACTACTGCGGTAACACCGTCTCAACAAAACACCCCAGTCTGCTCTTCGCCGGGTCCCAAAGACCTCGCCCAGCCTTCTGCGCCCACCCCTCCCAGCATCCTCTCCTTCCCCACGGCGCTCCTCTCCTCCTCCACCCCTCTCCCAGGTTCCGCTTCTGCCTCCACCTCCTCCACCACCACCACCACCTCCTCCGCCGCCTCTGCGTCCTCCCCGGTGGCGCCGGTCGCCGCGGTGAAGAAGCAGCGGCCGCTGCTGCCACGGGAGACGGTGCCCGTGGTGCAGCGTGCGGTGGTGTGGAACCCCACGGCCAAGTTCCAGACGTCGTCGCAGAAGTGGCACATGCAGAAGGTGCAGCGGCAGCAGCAGAGCGGGCAGCCACAAGCGCAGACACCGCAGACTCCGCAGACTCCGGCGCAGACGCCGCAGACTCCAGCGCAGGTGCAGACGCAGCCCCAACGCAGCCAGCAGCAGCAGCAGGTCTTATCCACATCTGGGGCTCAGCAAGCATCATCCAGCACGCGCTATCAGACACGACAGGCTGTTAAAGGTGCGATACTGTGCAATACTGATACTACACACCTGCGTTATTAGATAATCTATATTAGATATAAATATTTCATTGTATTGAATGTCACCATGTAGTTTCCCATTACCCATTTGGTTTCTCCTCATTTGGCCTGTTTGTTTTGGTTGACCTTGGTTCTCAAGGATGCATTGTGAGCTACCTGATGGAGGACAACTGTCCACCTTTTCTCCTAAAGCACGCTTGCTTCATATTTTTGATTTGTTGCAGCAGTCCAGCAGAAGGAGTCCCCCCACAGCGTCTCCACGTCCTCTGTTACCTTGGTGACCACCTCCCCAGTATCTGTGGCCATCGCCACAGCGACACCTGGCGGCTCCATGAGCAGCTCCTCCTCATCCTCGTCTCCTGCTGTCGTGGCAACCGACCTGCACATCCCCACTGCCTCAGCCGACCAGGCGGCCGATATCGCCAAATACACAACCAAGGTAAACAGCACTCCCAATTTGCTCAAATAGAGCTATGCTAATATACAGTAAATTCCTTCAGATAAAAAAAACAAATGAATGTGCAAAAGTAGATAGTCGACTGAATGCAAAAGTACCGGTAGATAGTAGAAGTACAAGTAGAAGAGGCCACAAGAGTCATAGTCTCAAAGCCCTGCATGATTTATTTCATCATTCAGAGGACTGTTCTGTGGAGGCCATCTCTCCAGATGATCACATGGCCTTCATGCTGATTGGATTATGTGCAGTAAAGATCAGCAGGGATTAGTGTCATGGGTTTTCTGTGCTTTACAGTTCTGTGGAAGGGTTGACTGGTCTTTATCAGCATCTGTATGAAGTTTCAAATAAGATACATGCTGTATGAAGCAACTGTGTGCAGATTTCAGAGGTATAAAAACAATCAATGTAAGGTGAAAAGAACAACCAGATAAGAAGAGCTGCATTTTAAAGCTGCATCTATATTTAAGATGTTCTGCATTTGGAGGGTTTGCTGCAACTCCAGAATACAACTAGCAAGCCAAAGCCAAGCATGTCCTACTCTGTTGTTTACACAACAGCAGGGGTGGACAGCCCAGTCTAGCAGAAGCACTTTGCCTAACTTTCCCCACTCTTAAAATAAGGCCACAAGATAGGGGAAGGTAGAGGAAGGACACCTGTGCAAACTGCCACGTGCTTCACTACACCAGGAGAAACAAACAACTGTCCATTTTGTGTTGTGTTGTGATGTGGTGTGTTGTGTTGACAACTTTCCTCCTATATATATGCTGATGTAACCTGGACTGTATCTGTATCTGTATTTCAACAGATAATGGATGCAATCAAGGGGACCATGACTGAGATCTACAATGACTTGTCCAAGAGCACCTCAGGCAACACAATAGCAGAGGTAAGTGTGTCTTGAATCTAAAGGGTTTATGTATAAAATCGCTGAGAGTTGTGTATGGCACTTTCAGGCGCTGAAGCTGTCTCTGCCTCTATTTAAGTATTTAAGATCAATGCTTATTTGCAACACCCAGACAGATCCCAATGGAGGATCTGAAGACTGCAGTGATCTTAATGAAATAAATAATTTTCCTGAATAACAAACACACTTAATGGTAAACCTCTGGACATTTGAATCAGTTTATGCCATTAGAGGCTGTTTTGGTCACATATCTCCATTAAGTGTTTTAAACAAGTCTCTGAGAAGTTAGCTGCATGTGTTCTTTACAAGCCTAATACATACCATGAAGCTACAGCAATATGCGCACAATGTACTCTCAAACATTATGTGACACTGTGATCTCTAGATCCGGCGGCTGAGGATTGAGATTGAGAAACTGCAGTGGCTACATCAGCAGGAGCTCTCGGAGATGAAGCACAACCTGGGTAAGCAGAAATGACCAGGCCAGGGGTTTTCAACTGATTGTGAACCAGGGACCACCATTCTGACTAATTACTTAACGCCAGGACCACCACTGAATAAAAAATACTGATTCTCACATTGCAACTACATTACTGAATCCATGGTCACGGACCACCAGCAATGTCCTCACGGACCACTGGTTGAAAACCACTGGACCAGGGGATGGACACTCTAACCCTTTCCCAAACTGGCCCCTATCCACTCCCCCTCGGGTGCGGTCACTTAACAATTATTGGTTTCGGATGGCCCTTAATATGGCGGACCACTACACGTGAACGCCCAAACGGAGCGCATGTGGCTAAGGAGAGGGTGTAGTAACTAGTTTCGGAAAGGGACACTCACTCTGTGATGCTTTTTTAAAATATTTATATTATAACTTTTTCTGCTGTAAGTGCATGCTGTGTGTCTGTATGCTACCGAGACCTTGAATTTCCCCTTGGGGATCAATAAAGTATCTATCTATCCATCTATCTATCTGCTGGGCCAAGCCTAAAATGTGCTAGACAAATGTGAATGCCAGCGTTACCAGTGGAAGATAGCATCTTCAGTCTAACTGTGTCTTGTGTAGTCATGAAATTATCAGCAGGAATTGTTTGTGAATAGGTATGTATGTCTGTGGTTACATTACTTAAGCCTATTTGTCTGTTTTTTCTTCTGTATGTGTTTGTGTGTGTCTGCATGTTCATGTGTGTGTGTTCCTGTGTGTGCACACACGTGTGTGTGTGTGTGTGTGTGTGTGTGTGTGTGTGTGTGTGTGTGTGTGTGTGTGTATGTTGCGCCACAGAGCTGACCATGGCAGAGATGCGTCAGAGCCTGGAGCAGGAGCGTGAGCGGCTGGTGGCGGAGGTGAAGAAGCAGATGGAGGTGGAGAAGCAGCAGGCCGTGGACGAGACCAAGAAGAAGCAGTGGTGCGCCAACTGCCGCAAGGAGGCCATCTTCTACTGCTGCTGGAACACCAGCTACTGCGACTACCCCTGCCAGCAGGCCCACTGGCCCGAGCACATGAAGTCCTGCACACAGTCGGGTACGGTTGCCCCTGAATACAGCCCTAAACACCCTCTCACCTCTCTCCCCCCACTATCCCACACACTAACCTCTCTCTACAGTCCCACACACACCCTCACCTCTCTCTACAGTCCCTCATACACCCTCCCCACACACCCACATAAGGGCAGCCGTGGCCCACTGGTTAGCACTCTGGACTTATGACCGGAGGGTTGCCGCTTCGAGCCCCGACTAGTGGGCCGCGGCTGAAGTGCCCTTGAGCAAGGCACCTAACCCCTCACTGCTCCCCGAGCGCCGCCGTTGACGCAGGCAGCTCACTGCGCTGGGATTAGTGTGTGCTTCACCTCACTGTGTGTTCACTGTGTGCTGTTTGTGTTTCACTAATTCACCGATTGGGTTAAATGCAGAGACCAAATTTCCCTCACGGGATCAAAAAAGTACATATACTTATACTATATACTTATACTTAATACATACACCCTCACCTCTCCCCACACACCCACATACACCCTCACCTCTCTCCATACACCCACACCCTCCACTCTCTCCACACACCCACACCCTCACCTTACTCCACACACCCATATACACCCTCTCCTCTCCACAGACCCACACCTTTACCTCACTCCACTGCTCCACAGCCTCACCTCTCCCCATAGCCACCAGAGATGGGAAGTAACAAAGTACAAACACCTAAGCACTGTACCGAAGTAGCATTTTCAGGTATCTGTACTTTACTTAAGTATTTATTTTTCTAACAACTTTTTACTTTATTCCCCTACATTTTCACAGAAACATTTGTACTTTCCACTCCTTAATTTTTCAGAACTGGTTTGTTACTTTTGTTTTAATGCATTTGAGGTGAGTTATGTCAAAAAATAAGCCTAGTCTGTTCACACCCGTAAACTTCAAGCACACAACTAAAAACAGCCACTACAAGATACTTGGCGATTCTGACATCATGTACTCCCCCGCCCGAAACTCAGCAGAGCAACAGAGACATGAAACTGCCCCAACTTGTCTCAGAGATATGGGAAAATATATTGTGTAATGCTTCGAGCACTAAGACACTTGCTTCTTTCCTGCGTTATCTTAAAGCTTTGTGATGAGCAGTGTAGAGATGAGATTGTATTTCCTGGTCTCGAAATACAAAAAAGCCCATGAGTCCCCACGAGATGGTCCTTTTCACCAATAAAACAAGCAAATTGTATCTATATTCTCCCACCCAACATTAATATTTAACACAACTCAAATCACTTCACTCAGTTCTTGAATAACCATTCCAACTGCTGCTTAGCTTGGCTTATTTGCCAGCTAGCTAGCTGATGAACGTGGAGAAATGTCTGAGTTAGTCCACGTCGTCAAGTAGCCTACTGTAAAATCCAAAGTTGACAAAAGACCAAGTTACAAACATGGGATACTGAACCTGGCCACAATGAAACACTAATGTTAAGCTTCGGTACAATGGTACTAATGGTAAGCTTTGGCAAAATGTCTCCTAATCCCCACTTATTGTCACACAAGTGCAGAACTACAGTGCATTATCCTCCAAGCACTTTGGGATGCCTGGAGCCATAGTGCACAATGTCCCCAAATATGATGCTGCACTACATTCTTAGTCATTATACACTCCCAAAGCTGTGTTTGAAACAGCATGTAGCACGATAATCATGCAAGCAGACTATTATTTTTGTCATTCAGTATGGTATGTCTTCACAACTGAACGAAAATGAAATATTTTTAAAAGCAAGTACTTCTGTACTTCAACTCAAGTTAAATTTTGACTTTGCAACTTTCACTTGTATTGGAGTAATATTTGACAAGGTGTATCAGTACTTTCACCTAAGTAAAGGAATTGTGTACTTCTTCCATCTCTGACAGCCTCACCTCCTCACCTTACTCCACACACCCACATACACCCTGTCCTCTCCAGGCCCAAACCCCCACCTCACTCTACTGTTCCACACCCTCAGCTCTCTCCACACACACCCTCACCTCTATAGCATCACACCCTCACCTTTCTCCACAGTGCCACACACACCCTTACTTCTCTCCACACACACACACACCCTCACCTCTCTCCACACACACCCACACCTCTCTCCACACACACACCCTCACCTCACTCCACACACACACCCTCACTTCTCTCCACACACACACACACCCTCACCTCTCTCCACACACACACACCCTCACTTCTCTCCACACACACACACCCTCACCTCTCTCCACACACACACCCTCACCTCACTCCACACACACACCCTCACTTCTCTCCACACACACACACATTCATCTCTTTCCCCTGCTCCAGATCCACTGCACCACCTCTACTACTCACCACTAATTCAACACACACATCATCAGCCTTTAATGGTGCTTAGGTGTAGAATTTGAATGGCCTTGAAATTTCTTGATAATTTTTGAACAGTTTAACCTACATTTCCCACACATAAAACCTTTAATGATGTGACACCAATATGCCACAGTGGTGTCACTGATAGTATAAGTGTTCACAAGGAGTAAGCAGGCGTCTTACATGGACTGTTAACACTCAATATGTTCTGAAGAAGTCCAGACAACGACTCTACTTCCTTCGTCAGCTAAGGAAATTCAAAGTTTCTACATCCATCATGAAGGCCTTCTACACTTCAGCGGTTGAGAGTGTTCTAACTGGTAGCATCATCACCTGGTATGGGAACTCCACAGTTAGAGATTGTAGTACTCTGCAGAGAGTAGTGCGCTCAGCTGAACGTACTATAAGAACTCAACTCCCTGCTCTACAAGATATCTATTCCAGAAGAGTACTCCTAAGAGCCCAAAAGATTCTGAAGGACTCTTCTCATCCTAACAATGGATTATTCCTACCGCTGAAATCAAGAAGACGCCTATGTAGTCACAAAGCCAGAACTGAGAGACTCAGGAGAAGTTTTTATCCCCAGGCCATCCGAACTCTGAACTCACACTATACTGACTTTGCACACATTCACTCCTCAGCACTCTCAAACATTTCCCAACACTGAACTCACACTATACTGACTTTGCACTCATTCACTCCTCAGCACTCATGACCCCCCCCCCCCCCCACACACACACACACACACACCCACACACACCTACAAGACTTTTAGCACTTTTACATCCCTCTCCCTATGCTACAGACCTTTTATTTATTTTCTTATTTCATCACACGTCAAAACACACACACACACACACACACACACACACACACACACACACACACACACACACACACATATCTGACTTTCTACAACTTTTGCACACTTTTTATTTATTATTTTTGATTTCTCCTCCATCTACCCATGTCCTTGATTGCCTAGCCTTTCTGCCCCCCCCCCCCCCCCACCCCCATCCCCAACACACACACTTACATCATCACTGTCATCACTTCACATACATACAGCACACTGCTTGCTACAGTAAGCCTCCTCTACATACTTGCTGCACACTGCCACCCCCCCCCCCCCCCCCCACATACACAGCACATTGTCTTCAGGATCTTCTCCAACACACATCCTCTACATACTTACAGCACACTGCCCCCACCTACCCACACACACACACTACACACACACACACACAGTCACTGCTCCACTCCCCTCCCGCCCACACACACATCTTCACTGTCATCACTCACATACATTACATACAGTACTCTGCTTGCAATAGTAAGTCCCTGACCCCCCGCCCCCCCCCCCAACACACACACTTACATCATCACTGTCATCACTTCACATACATACAGCACACTGCTTGCTACAGTAAGCCTCCTCTACATACTTGCTGCACACTGCCCCCCCCCCCACACACATACACAGCACATTGTCTTCAGGATCTTCTCCAACACACATCCTCTACATACTTACAGCACACTGCCCCCACCTACCCACACACACACTACACACACACACACAGTCACTGCTCCACTCCCCTCCCGCCCACACACACATCTTCACTGTCATCACTCACATACATTACATACAGTACTCTGCTTGCAATAGTAAGTCCCTGCCCCCCCCCCCCCCTACATACACAGCACATTATTTCATCAGGAAGCTTCTCCAACACACATCCCCAACATACTTACAGCACACTGCCCCCCCCCCCCAATACACAGCACATTGTCTCATGAGGAAGCTTCTCCAACACACATATTGCACACTGCCCTCTCCCCACATACACAGCACACTATCCCATCTCCCCTGTCATCCCCCCAACACACACACCAAGACCCCTGGCAGTTGGGTTAGCCCCTTGAGCCGTGGATCTGCCCAAGGTTTCTTCCTTGGTAAGGGAGTTTTTCCTTGCCCCTGTTGCTCTTGGGTGCTCCTTGTTGGTGCCCCCCACCCAATCCCAATCCTCCCCCACCTTTTTTATGCAGCCCTTGCCACTTAATCTACTAAACCCCTCTTCTACTGCACTTTTTACCCCCCCCCCCCCCCCCATTAATGCACAAATAGGCTGACACCAGACATAATTTCACTGCATTTCTTACTTCCAGTAACTATATGCATGTGACAATAAACTTCCTTGTATCCTTGTATCCTTGTATCTTGATCAGAGTGATTCATGTGAATAAGGGTCACTTAACTTCGACTGACAACCTGATTCTTTCAAAGAAAAAAATAGCCTGATCCTTTCTCAATCCAAATATTCTTTTTGCTCCAGGGGTAGCAGTTGCATTTTTGTTGGTTTTTCATTTTGTGACATGAATTATGATGGATGACACAAGTAATTTTCAATTTAAATCGACTTAAGGCCCAGATCAGTGTATATGTTATAACGTTACTTCTCTGCAATTCTGACAGTGTTTAGTGTCTGTCTCCAAACCTACAAACACATGTGATTACTTATTTGATAATAACAAATCTTTTGCCAGTACTGTGTATCTACTAGCTTGCTAAGCACTCCCGGACAAGTATATGCTTAAGAAACTGCTTCTCCCACCCACATAACAAATGCCAGACCGATGTAATTACCATATCGTCGTTTAGATAGCAAACGCCTCCAAACAGAGCTTTACCCTCGTGATGGTTTGTCCATGTGTTTATTTGCCTTTGTTTGTTTGTTTGTTTGTTTACGTGCAGCCACCGCCTCCCAGCAGGAGCCCGAGACAGAGCAGTGCACAGACACCCCTGCGAAGGTGTGCGGTCAGCCAGGCAGTACACACAACTCCCCCAAAGAGGGGGCGTCGATGGCGGGCACGCAGCCGAACTCGGACCTGGAGAAGGGCAAAGACAGTGTGACCGTCAGCTTGGCGTAGCACTCCCTTCCCCTGAGGAACAGCACTTAATCTCTGTACTGTAAAGAAAAGAAGAAGAAACTACAGTCTATTTGTTCACTACAGAAAATATGTTTTTATTTGTTTGTTTTTGTTTGTTTGTTTGTTTTGAACCAGATGTTTCTGTTTTCAACCTGTTCTCTTGGAACCCCAAGGCTGCTTTTCTTTGACTTCAGTTATGCTGAAAAGAATCCTCCCATCCTCTGAAGATCTAAAAGTAGAACTTTGCTCGGCCATTTTTAATCTGGATGGAAATATCTTCACTGTGAATATTGCCACGAAGAGAACATCTCTGTTCTTTGTTTCCCTCCACTTGTACAATCTGTGTCTATCAGCCTTTCTGTGGTGGCAAGAGTAGGATTGCATACCCGGGCATGAACGAGAGTGCATTATTTTTATACTGTAGCCAGCGTACTTTCTTTCCCTTTCCTTTGCATCACACTTATTTAAGTTAAATTATTATCCGCGTTTACACAAAAAGAATGTTTGCCAAATGAGACAATGCAAGGGGAACGCCTGCAGCATACTGGTGAGATTTGCAATCAGTTAACCTTGAATACATTGCTTTTGTTAATGTTGTCATATTCACCATTGGGGTCAGCAAACAAAAGTGACTAGCGAGAAATTCCACAGAATTTTTAACTATAAGAATGAAAATTTGTATGCTTATTTTATGCAGCACCCCAGCTAGACCTGCTTAAGGACCTTTGCCATTTCTGCTCACTATATTACCTTACGTTTGCACACTGAATAGGCGGGGACCCATAGTCAAGAATGTCACATACGGACCACTGTAGGCCAATGTTTGTGTCTACTACTTTGAAGAGACCCGATTCCATGAATGCTAATGACATGACGACATAAACGTTTGATTTAATGTGCAATGCGATTCAGAACACAATGTGACAAACTCACAGAGCTGACTCTGTGGGGGTTTGGATTGGGCCTTAGTCATGATGATTGCGTGATACTGCCTGCTCCTTCACAGCTTCTCCTGACATCCTGCTTGAATGCTTCGCCACCAGAGACCAACGCCGGGCAGGCACCTGTCATGTATGACCCAGGAGACTTCCACTACCTGGTTCAGTGGCCTGTGAATACTTCCTTTAGTTTTAATGCTGTTGTTCATCCACAAGCCACTGGGTTCTGTTGTTGACTGTACATGTATATTTTCCTGTGAGGCGTCCTCACGACTGTTTACATATTGTAAATAAAAACAGTTTTGGTGGTCTGAAATATTGTCTTCTTGTCCAAAATGCTCAAAAAATTGTGTGAAAAAAAGTGACAATTTATTAATTTAGCAGACGCTTATATCCAAAATCACATGTCATTTTACCGGCCCATTGTCCCCAGAGCCCACAACCCACAACTTTTCAGGCTGCTGCATGCTAGGCCAGCTCCTTAACCACTATGCTACCACCACCCCATATACTCCTGTAGAGCTGTAGAGTTCTTCTGGTGTAAGTGCAAGTCTGAGAACTGAAAAGGATAAATGAAATTGGTTGTGGAGTCTAATGCAAATAATGATTTCAACAGAGGTTGCATAGTGTAATACAAGGGTAAAATAAACACACGGGCAGATACGTTGCTTATATAATGGTTTATACACACATTTGTGTTTCAAACATTTCAATCATACATACAGTACACATACAGGTTTCAGGGTTGTTTTTTTACATTTGGTTGGACACATCTAAAAAGACTTTAATTTCCTCTTTAAATAAAGTTAAAATAATTACCAAATCTATAGCGTAAATCAATATATATAAAAAACAAGTAGAGAAAAGAAACATGCAGGTAAGTAGAGAACCACAAACCCTTCATTTATAAAGTTCTGACAGAAGGCATACTTATTATATGGTGTCCCAGGAAAGAAGCAGATATAAAAGAGTACAATGATGTGCTATTGTAATTATTTCTTCTCTAGATTTAATACAGTTTATCTTTTAACAGTTATTTTTTGTGCAAAAAAAGCATATTTTTGTTTTGTTTCCTACATTATAGAGTAGATCGGCTGACATCACTCGACGCAAAGTAATGTATTAGGCAAGCATCTCCCCTCCCTCGCCAGTCAAAAAGTCAGAGCGCCTCTAGTGTTCACATTGGCTTGCTGGGGGTTACTGCAGACGGAGATGAAGCTAGCATGACAAAGTCTACAGGTGTGTCAAAGATCACTCTCAATGAGCCCTTGCCATATCAGACTGTGCTTTCACTCACACACAGGATAGACACAAACGCTAAGAGAACGAAGGACTCTGAAAAGATGAGGAAAAATATTTAAAAGAAGTTTTTAAAAGAAATTACTTGGGATTATTTTGTCTCCATTCTGATGCCACTTTAAGTACAAATTATAACTAAAGAGGCAAGTTATACACAATGTGTTATACAATTAGTGTTTGAACTAAAGGAGCAAAACAAGGATGCGCTTCGATTTCATCAGCAGTGAACGCTCAGCCCTTTCTTTTTCAATCAGTTAGATTCAAGTGTAAGCATGACAAGCCTCTCTCAGCCAGGGCAAAGGATGCCATTTCTGTTGAACAGTGTCAAGGCATGTTAGAGACCTCAAAGTGAAGTCGGGCCTGGCAGCTACACTACTCACCTATACCCTCTGAAGGTTTGCGCATGATTCTGAAACGAAAGAATAAACCAACCATTTGGTTTTTGACAGCACCTAGAAGCACATGGCGTAGCTACAAAGCAGATACACAAACGCAAGGGGCTAAAACGAAACAAATCAAAGAGATGGAAACAAAGAGAGAAACAAACGGAGACAAAGATCACTGCATCTCTGCCTGACCTATTTACAAGAAGACATGAGGCATCACTGCTATTTATAGAGCTGCCCCCTATTAAAAAGACTTCCTGGCTATTGAAACAAACCCATTTCTGGGGCAACAACGCAACAAAATAAAGATGTTAGGAAAAAAACGCATCCCTACTTAAACACACTCAAACCAGTTTAACTAGGTGGGGATGGGGAAATGGGGGTAGGCTTGAGTAGAATGTCAAACAGCAGAGGGTAGACTTGCACCAGTAGCAGTAGTGCTTCCGTACACAGTGTGTGGTGTAAAACGACATGATGATGATGTTGCTTGTTTATTGACAGCATCTCAAGGGACACTGCAGGAAGTGGCGGAGGTCAAAGAAGGGGTGGGGCTGGGCGGGTGAGCGAACGAGAGCGAGACAGAAAGAAAAATAACATGTGAGAGTAAAGGGGAGCAGTCTGTCAAAAGCATGTGGGCTCGAGCCACATCTCTCTCTGCGTGATTTCCTTCTCTCTCCCTCTACTAACCCTCCCCCCCCCCACACACACTTATACCCTCACCCCGCCCTTACCCCCCTGATCGCTTTTGGCCAGACCCCTCCCACCCTAGCAGCCGAAGGTCTCCTGGGAGGCGTACACCATGTAAAGGAAGCCGTCCTCGTCCCGCTCCTGCTCGTAAATCTCCGAGATTGGGGTGGAGACGCTGACCATGCTGTGTTGGTTGACCAGTAGGAAGAAGGCCTGGGTGGGGTTCAGCTGCAGTCTGCGCCTGTTGGGGAGGAACCAGAGTGAGTGACGAGTGTGGAAAGGAAAGGGAAAGGAATGAAAGAGGTTTCGCCACCCATCTCATGGTGGGTCTACGGCACAAACATCGATCAAAGGGACTGGTCATTTAATCTACAAACAGCTCACATGATGCATTAGTCAAAGAGGATTAAATATAGCTCTGGCATTTGGCTGAACCGTTGTGAAATGGAATGTATGACCGTTACAGTGGAGAACATTTAAAGTGATAAGGGGGAAATACTGTAAATCATTAAGAGAAAACCCTGCTCACATACTTGGCCATAGTACAGTACAGACTCATACTCTTTTATCACAAATTAATGCCATACGTTTTTGCTCACAAAAAACTGCTCTTGCAGACAAAGGCACAGCACAAATGGAGAGGGACATCTGAGGTCATGCTCGTTCATGATTACAGTATATTATTTTTTTTTATTTTTTTTTAAACAGTAGAGATTAAATCCAACTGAATGACAATAGCATGATAGATCATGAGCCAAAAAGTGGGTGAGAGTTTGGCAAGACCTAGACAAACCAAATTGGAGAGGGACAGATGGCTATACATCACAGTGGCTCACTTCACAAGACAGGGTGAGAGGCTAAGACGTGAGTGTGTGTTACCAGAGTGATGCGAGATGTGTGTTGGCGATAACAGAGTTAACTTTGGAGCCGGGGAGTGCAAACGTGTTCACAGAAGCCACTGAGGACGGCAGGTTTAGAATGTGAGCTAATCCTGGAGTGCTGTGCAACCCCCCCAGCCCCCGCCCACTCCCAGACACGTAAACAAAATAAAATTGGACTGAAACACACTCTACTGCCCTACTGCTAAACACACACTCACACCAATGAAATCACAGATCACACATACACGTCATCAAACATCCAGATTTCAACACACACACACACACACACACACACACACACACATGCGCAAACCCCTTGACTCAATACCCCTCAAAAGAAACGGAACAGCAAAAATAGGCCTAAAGATTATGGGCACTTCCAAAATGGACAGAGCCCCTGAAATAGACATGGGCTAACAGTGAGCCAGAAGTATTGATTCTGAAACCGGCCGTGGTGCTGCGTTTGGGGTAAGCCAGACAAACAAAAACAGAGATCGATCCCTAAACTTGCTGACTCTGACCATCACTATATTTAGGGTCCATTTTAAAGGAAATTACCTAATGATCTTCACCAGCTCGCTCATGTTGACGTGATCCGGCACCAAAAACTTGGTTTTGTCCAAGACAGGCAGCTGTTTCTCGCCCTTATAACGCTCAATGATAACCTAAAAAAGAAGAACAAAAACAAATCAACATCTTAACTAGACCCATGAGTATGTGAAACACTTAATCACCCAGACTATAGGAAGTAGAGTAGGAAAGAAATGCAGCAGAGAAGGACACTGTACCATTACTTAGATAAAGTATCAAACTCATTGAATAACCACAAGTATCTGCTGTTGGTTGAAACTCAATTAGACCTAATGCTTTTAAGAGGCGGGTTAGGCAACATCATGAGGCCCCTTCACTGCAACCTTGAAGGAAACTGATCTTTCAAGGCCATTTACATAGAGGGATGTAAGGGCTATTATGTGAATGGTAGAACAATTAGCTGTTTAGTCCGAAACCTGAGAGTGGACCCCCCTGGTGGTGGACAGGACTAAGGAGGTTATAGAGAGATTAAAGCAAGCAATACTGAAGGGAGAGGAGGAGGAAGGAGGAAGAGGGCCTTACCGGAATCTTGTTGGGGTGCTGCTCCCGAATTTGCTGCACCTCTTTGCACCTGTCCGCTGAAATAAGAAAAGGCGGTAAAATATGACTCAAAACACACACAGCTTACGAGCTATGAAAAAGTATAAGGATTCACTATGAGTGGGACTCACAGGGGCACATTCATTTCATGGTCTCATTTTAAGGTCTGTTAAGACCTACACCAGTCAATAACACCCAGCTAATTTGACACATTAGATTGACTGCAAGTGAATAAATGAATCAAACAGTTGACCATCAGAACATTGCTTACAAGGCATACTATCTGGCATTTTTCCCAATAAACAAGTACAGCTCTTTCTACATTCATTATTTGTGTGAACAAATTTATGTTTCATTGTGGTTGATGCAAACACCAAAACACAGCTACTCCACAGCGACCTATTTAGCTGGCAAAACATGGACTTTGACGAGCAGCTGTGAAAGGGGCTTTTGTTCTGAGAACTATTTGTTATTTCGCCAACATCTCTATGCGGAGAACCATTTCCACCTCAGCGGATGTTTTTTCTTCTTCGTACTGCCTAATATGCGACCAGGGAAAAACACAGTCCAATGACCTGACACTAATGCCATTTGCAAACTGTCTTGATGTTGCACTTCTGGTCTTGCAGTTATTATGTCAGTGTGTCAACATCCCTGAGACTCCTCTGCAGTGATGCGCCATATTGCTCGCGCCATCCGGGCAACACAAGAAATCCTGCTATGTTTAGCATATTGTTTGTCTTCACCAAAAGTCCATTTCGTTTTAAAAACGGATAGTTGTCTAAGGGTATTATGCAATGGGAATATACGCTCCTCCCTCTCCACACCCAACCCTCAACCAAGAATATGTGCATGTATCAAATTTCTGAATAATTTGCTTAACACGTGTACTCGCGACACTGAGTCAGCTGCAGTCTGTTTTCTTTTTGTTTGTTGATAGCTTCATGAAACTGGCTAGCTGTTGTGACATGATAAGACCCGAATATAACAGCCAGCTATTTAGAATCTTGTAATTTGTGATGTACTCTGCGTATATTCAGCACAGTAATAACCCTTATTAATGAGGCCAGAAAAAACATACACAATTATGCAGCTCTTTGGTAGCTGGCGAGGTAGCAAAGAACTCGTTGAGAAATAAAATCTCTGGGCCATCCTAGTTAAGCGACACTAGTTTACTGGTTGAGTCCGAATCCTGGCTATTACACTCCCAAGATTATGCTGTCTAACGCCAATATCTACTTAATTCTATCACACAGAAAAGGAGGTCGTCGACAACCAAATGTGCTATGTTGTAACGCTAACGTGTTATGACGCCATCTGGAAAACACTTCGCCGCCAAGATATCTCAGATGTTAAATTTAATTCCAGTGTTCGTTTAGGTCGGATTCGTTTTGATTTTACATATAGACTAACGCTATACGCAGTTTGCTGACATTCAGTTTCTGAAAATCAGACGGCCAAAGAAACCATGAAAATCTGAGACTTGATCTAACGTTTCTTACCGAATGTCCGTCTTTGCTTGAAAGGTCTGTCGGATGGCATCACTGTCGTTTCCTCGAACACAGAAAATGTCAATAAAAATACTTCTACACAAGTTGCTTTCTGCCTATTTCCTTTGAAGTCTTCAACGTTTATGCTCTGAACTCACTGTACCAAAACAGGCTGGGACAATAGAGCAGACGGAGACCGTGACGTCACGAAATATTTAAAGGGACAGCACATGGTCAAAAGATTAGATTCAGAAGGCATGCGCACAGTTAATCTGTGATATAATCTGATTAATATCAAATATATCATATCTAATTCCAGATTTGAATCAATGTTTTCTTCTACAAACATACACCATACATACTTTCATATATGCTTGCCGATACCTTTTATATTGTGTCCCAATACTTGCAATGTTGACAGCCTGTGAACATTTGCTTAACTGAATCCCAAACAAAAATTGGGCAATGAGCATTTGCATATAACATAGTTAACACACTTCAACCAAGACATCTTCAAAACATTCTCTATTGCAGCTTTATTCCTTTACCACATGAAGCATCACTTGAAAACAGCCATAAATACTTGTGTATGTAGTGTTCCACTATGAGCAGAAGTCTTGGACAGATGCTTGGCAATTTGACATTAGAATCATGAGTAAACATGAATAAATAAGGAAGTATGATGCGGGAAGAGCACTGGAATGACTCAGAACACTAATGTGCATCTCTACATGCTTTTCACCCTCAAAGAGCATGGCTTTTCAAGGCTACAAATTGTTCTTGTCTCCTGTGTGGTTCTTGATCTTAGGCCAACCTTAGACAGGTTCCCTGCCAAAGGCTGACAGATTCCCAAATAATGGCATGCAAATAATATGGTAATGGCAGCAAAACTGACTGGTTCCTTATTGGTCTACGGCTCAACCTGGAGCACCAAATTGCTTTTTAAGTGCATTTTGTGCCACATGCACAGTACTGTTTCTCAGCAAACAAAATCAAAATGAAACTACTTTTGGCCATTTAATTGAGACTGATCATGAAAAAAAGCATAAAAAGGGAGTGAGATGTGGTCCTCTTATTCCGAAGGGTTCTGAATGACAATAAGAAAGTAGTCCTTATCTGCAGAGAGAAACAAAAGCATCAATCAATACAGACATATATCCATCACTTCATCTGGTTGACTGAACATGTTGTTTCTAAGGTTGAGGTTGGTACACCTAATCAAAATAATAAATTATTATATGTGTAACAGAGGTCGTAATTCTTCCGCCACTCACGGCCCTCGAACCCGCCACCTCGACACTCACCGCCATGGGCGTTGAACGCTCTAACCACTGAGCTAAAAGCCCAGGCTTCCAACTCAGCGGTCAGAAGCGTTCTTAAGGTTAGGGGTGAGAGGATTTACACGGGCAACTAGCATGCTAGCTCAGTTCGCCTCCGTTACACTCACCTCCCTAAATCCTCACTCCCATGATCCGGGTTTACGGCACCACTGTAACAGAGGTCGTAATTTGTCCGCCGCTCACGGCCCTCGAACCCGCCACCTCGACAGCAGACTGCAGCATGGGAGTCGAACGCTTTAACCACTGAGCTAAAAGCCCAGGCTTCCAACTTAGCGGTTAGAAGCGTTCTTAAGGTTAGGGGTGTGAGGAATTACACGGGCAACTAGCATGCTAGCTCAGTTCGTCTCCGTTACATACGGCTCTTATGCTGTTTCACCTTGTAGTGGCGCTTGCCCTCAGTACAGATGCGCTTAGCTGGAGAGGTGCTTATGTCACTAGCAGAATGTGCAAGAGTTGTATACATCATAGATATTGGAAAGCTAGATACAACATTTGAAATGTCTATTCCACCAAATGTTTTAGCCACGTGAGGTAGAGGAATTCTCCCGACACACATTCCAGAGAAGCACACAAGGAGAGTAGAATTAAATCAAAAGGATGTCATTTATTCCACAGTCCGGTTGACTTAAAAAAGTGAAAATAAAGGATGCAAAATACAGATAAAGTAAAGAGTATGCTATGCGAATGTGCTATGCGTATGTGCTATGCGGTCGGAAAACTATTCCAACTCGCCATCTAACCTGCTGCAGTGTCAATCAGTGGGTCAATTAAGGCCTACACATTTGCGCCTCACAGGCACGTCAAGGAGTGGCTACGTCAATACGTTACACACGTGCAGGTAAGTCTTAAGGTAAGTAAGAAAATCAAAATCCATATCATGGTTAATACATTACTTCATATTAATATTAACTTAAAAGGTATTACTTATATGGCTCCTACAACATTGGGCTCCAGAAAGTACGTAAATAATGCCGCCATCAAGATGGGGGCAACAATCACTGCAGCCCAATGGAGAAACACGTGACTCTGACTGGAAATCAGACAGGAGTGTTGCCTATACAGTTGTGTACAACACTTGTACAAGTGTTTGCCCCCAGCAATATGGCTGCTGCGTGCACGTATCCCACCTAATAGAACTCCACAGACAATGGAGTATCTAGCTTTCTTATATCAATGGTATATAAGAAATGCCCGGATTTTGGAGTAGCTCCCAAAGCATGTAACTGGCTTCATGGCATGACAGAATTAAAAGGGGACTTCACATTGCACATGGCATGCGCTTCGCTCACGGCTAGGTTGCTCTTGGTTGATGTAATGTCCCAAAATGTTTTGTTGTGGTTGCCCCCCGGGCTCAGTGTAGGGCAGCCGTGGCCTACTGGCTTCGGACTTGTAACCGGAGGGTTGCCGGTTCGAACCCCGACCAGTAGGAACGGCTGAAGTGCCCTTGAGCAAGGCACCAGAGCCCGTCTACGGAGAGCCTCCCCACTCTCTGTTAATCCAATACAAACCAAATTTGGCTGCAGTTCACCTACATGGCGATCGTGGGCGAGTCCAAAATACATGGGGTCCTATGGAGCTACATGGCTAAATCTATTGTTTTCATCTATTTAACAACTGAAACCCTCAGATTTTATTTTATTTTTCGCAAAATGGATTATCAATCAAAAGTGAAATAATCCGGGAGTCATCTCCTTTAGTTTTCTTACAGGTTGGGTCGTTGTTGCCCATAACACGCTAGCATTGTGCTAATGAATGACATCATTGACACGTTTGAAAGGCTTTTTAGAACAATTAAGTGAATTTAAAAAATATAATACTCAACCAAGTGTATTGTCTTTGCCTCCCCTTTCGAATACAATATTCAAATTACTTGAAAAAAAAATGATATCCCGTATCCTGGACTCGCCTGCAAGAGCCCTCATGTGGAACCACAGAAGGAACTGCAACCAGTTCAGAAACCGGAAGTTTTCCGAGAGTGGAAGTTCTCCCCTTATTAGACATTCTCTGAAGGCACCTAACCCCTCACTGCTCTTGAGCGCCGCTGCTGTGGTAGCAGGCAGCTCACTGTGCCGGGATTAGAGTGTGCTTCACCTCACTGTGTGCTGAGTGTGATTCACTAATTCACGGATTGGGATAAATGCAGACACCAAATATCCCTCACGGGATCAAAAGAGTATATATATATTTATATATATAAGACCTATGATTTACAGTGCACAAGTTCAACATGAACTTCGTCCTTAGCACGCGCAGGAGCGGCAAAATGCTGCTTACGCTACGCTTTGCTCAAAAACCAGACACATGAAAACTTCTGCAAGTTCTAATGGTCTTGTAGTCAACAGCCCATGTCTCAAAGTGACTTTATGTGCATTGTTTAATATCATCATGTTGTAATTATACTTCCATTGGCCTGCCTGGTTCTGTGTGATCCATGTGCATACTGTATGCTCTTCTACTGGCTACAACCATTGGTCAGTCACAATTCATTAGAACTGAGCTCAGCAAGGTGATCTCTATTAGAGGTGACTTCATATTAAGCTAAATCTACAAGGTGACATGGGCTGGGAAGAGCAAGAGACCACATAGTCCAACCTAGACAGAGAGGCTAAGAGGCTTTACACACAACTGATATTTTTACACAAAGATGAAGAACATACCTGCAGATACCATGGCAGCATCAAATGCTCATTTCTATATATGCCTTCTTTAAAACATCTTCTACAATGCATTTATAATAATAACAGTCTCACAGAATCATCTTTTTGAGAATGTTTTCAACCCTTATTAAGTGTATATTGTCATGTGCGTGAGTGTGCGTCATTAGCAGTCACAAGGGCAGTCTCTACTCTCCTTACCAGGTGCGATCATTATCTCATTCTTTTTGGAGCGAATTCTCAGGAAAGTCAAGTCATTCTGTGGGTCGATATCTCTGACTGTGCTGCGGGCCTTCATAAGAAGCTGGTGTATGAGCCCAGCGTACTGAACTGTGCTTGCATTATCCAGGGTCGTTTTAATGGGGATGCCTACAAGGCAAGACAACAAAGAAGCCAGTGAGAGTCTCTACAGTTTGTTCTGTTCATGCAGGAATTATGAGAGGCAAAGTGCTCCGCTGACAAAGTATATCAAGTCTGTAAAGTAGGTCGAGTGAACATCCAACAGGATCTACAACCTCTAAAAGGAAACAATTCCGAATGCAATATATACAAATTAACAACCGCTACAAGGCTTATGACGATGCTCATCATCATTCAGATGCATTCAGTAACGTTAACTTACCTTCAGCGTTAGCAATAATAATCCCTTGAACACCTTTTTGACATTGGATTCTCTTCAAAGTCTCTTCAACCTCCGCCTATCAAATTAAGATGTAATAAGCAATCGTTAACGTTAGATGTGACAATGGTGTGTAAATTCACCCGACGTGCACGTTTGAATAACATTACAATAACAAACGACTGCGTGAAAGCTAACTTCTACTTAACGTTAACTGCCAGTAGCAACTGCATTAACAGCTAGTAACAGAATAACCCTTGCATTCTATGTGTTATTAAATTTAAACACATTGGTTTTGCCAATTTTAAACTCAATTATAGGCAGACTTGTCCTAAAATCAATACTTGGTATTAGCGAACGAGAAAACGGTGATTAACAAACAGTTGAGTTAAGCTAACGTAAAGCTAGGCTACAAACCAACGCCCCACAGTCAGACAAGTAACGTTAGTAGGCTAAGTCAGCTAACTCAATCTAAACACAAATGAGGATCAGAGAATAGCTTCCTGTCATGATAAGGAGATATGAACAGCAGACCGACACGTTATGATGTGAAATATGCGATACTTGCCATTTCAAAAACGAATCCTCTTATATCAACACTAGGAGGATGCTAGTGAAATCTGATGACAGACGGTTTTAGCGTAGCACAAGACCGACAACAGCATCTGTCATGCGCAGTAACGCCACACTTTCAGCCTTTCAGCGATTCTGTTTATTCCCATATAGTCAAGTCAAGTCAAGTCAAGTCGGCTTTTATTGTCAATTTCTTTACATGCACTGGTCATACAAAGAATTGAAATTTCGTTTCTTACTTTCCCATGCAGACATAGACATGCTTTAAATACAGACATAGACATACTATGGACATAGCCATAGACAATAAACATTAAATTAAAGTGCAAGACTGAAATATAGAACATGTATGTATCAAAATAGAAATATAGGACATATATAAAAAAAAAAAAATAGAGGTAGTTGTGTTGTATATTTCTATAGTCTTAACAGTTACATGAAGTAACTGTGGGGGGGGGTTTGGTAGACAGGATCCTAGTTTCCTAGGTTCCTGGTTGGCTGGTGGGTGGGGGGGGCTGTCAGTGATGGGAGAGTGGGTAGAGTGTTCAGCATCCTGATTGCTTGGTGGATGAAGCTACTTGCCAGTCTGGTGGTGCGGGAGCGGAGGCTCCTGTACCGCTTTCCAGAGGGCAGGAGGCTGAACAGTTCGTGTGCAGGGTGGGTTGTATCCTTGACAATCATTAGTGCTTTGCGGGTGGTGTAAATGTCCTGCAGGGAGGGGAGTGGTGCTCCAATGATCCTCTTAGCTGTGTTAACAGTGCGCTGGAGGGTCTTCCTGTTCTGATCTGTGCAGCTTCCGCCCCACACTGTGATGCTGCTGGAGACGATGCTCTCGATGGTCCCTCTGTAGAATGTAGTCATGACAGGAGGCGTGGCACTTGCCTTCTTCAATTTGCGCAAGAAGTAGAGGCGCTGCTGGGCTTTCTTCGCCAGTGATGCTGTGTTGGTGGTCCAGGAGAGGTCGTCGCTGATGTGCACCCCCAGAAATTTTGTGCTGCTCACTCTCTCCACAGCATCTCCGTCGATGGACAGTGGTGGCAGTTGTTTGTGGCCTCTCTGAAAGTTGACAACAATCTCCTTGGTCTTGCTGACATTTAGCAGGAGGTTGTTGTCTTTGCACCATTTAGCCAGCAGGTCTACTTCTTCTCTGTAGTGAGCCTCATCGCCCTTAGTGATGAGGCCCACCAGTGTTGTGTCGTCCGCAAACTTCACCAGATGGTTGGAGCTGTGAGTGGTTGTACAGTCATGTGTTAGCAGTGTGAAGAGCAGGGGGCTGAGCACACACCCTTGAGGGGCCCCCGTGCTCAGGGTCAGAGTGCTTGAGGTGTTGTTCCCGACACGTACTGCTTGTGGTCTCTGCAACAGGAAATCCAGCAGCCAGTTGCAGAGGGAGGTACTGAATCCTAGCTTGTCCAGTTTGCTGATGAGTTGTTGTGGTATTATGGTATTGAATGCTGAACTGAAGTCTATGAACAGCATTCTCACATATGAGTCTTTATTGTCTAAGTGGGTGAGGGCTGGATGGAGGGCAGAGCAGATTGCATCCTCCGTGGATCGTTTGGCTCGGTATGCAAACTGGAAGGGGTCCAGGGTGGGGGGTAGGGTGGCTTTGATGTGTGACATGACTAGCCGTTCGAAGCACTTCATGATTATGGGCGTGAGTGCTACAGGACGGTAGTCATTGAAGCATGATGGTGATGATTTCTTTGGCACGGGTATGATGGTGGCAGTTTTGAAAAGTGATGGGATGACTGCTTGCTCCAGAGAGGTGTTGAAAATGTCTGTAAAAACATCCTTCAGCTCTTCTGCACAGTCCTTCAACACTCGTCCTGGTATGTTGTCTGGGCCTGCTGCTTTGCGTGGGTTAATGGTGGCTAGTGTCCTCTTCACGCTGGCAGAGGACAGGTACAGGGGTTGGTCGTGGGGGGGAGGTGGGGTTTTCTGTGGGTGAGTGTCATTTTGTGCTTCAAAACGGGCGAAAAAACTGTTCAGGTCATTTAGCAGAGAGGTGTTGTTCTCACAGCTCCGTGGCGCAGGCTTGTAGTCAGTGATGGCCTGTATGCCCTGCCATAGGCTCTGTGCATCTCTGCTGTCTTTGAAGTGTGTTGTTATTTTGTCTGTGTAATCCTTTTTTGCCTTCCTGATGCCCTGGGACAGGTTAGCCCTCGCTGTTCTTAGGCCAGCTACATCTCCAGCTCTGAAGGCTTTGTCTCTGGCCCTCAGCAGTCTGTGGACATCTCCTGTCAGCCATGGCTTCTGATAATAATATTATGTCTATGTTTATTCCAGTCTACTGCATATAATCTCTATTATATCTATGTCTACTGCTACACAGGAGGGATTGATGAGGGAGTCATTAATGATAAAAAAAAAGAGAGATCTGTGTTTAAAGGTGCGATTTGTAGGACTGTTACCGAACGTTCTGTAGGCCAAAATCAAAACACTGGTGAACGTTCTCAAGACTACCAGACGCGAGCCTCTCCTGGGTTGCCAGATGTAATGAAGACTTAGCTAACGTTAGTTGACCTGCAGCTGCTTTAACGTTTCTCCAACCATGACCCAGCTACACATTACGGAAACAGTGAAAACAAAAAATACCTCTAACCAACGTAACATATTTAGCTGAAGTTAGCGATGCAGATGAAGTTTAGCCTAGGCTACCTGTTGTGGAGAAATATGGCCAGCTCTGCGTCAGACTTGATATTCTTCGTTTGACGAAGACGTCACCATCTCGGGAAGCTCCTCCGATGTCCACTTAATTTGTTTCTTGTTTTCATTTTGGAAATTTGCCTGCCTCGTAGGCGTTCATGACTACAACTGACAGCTGTTGACAGTTGGCCTTTGCTAATTTGGCAACCCAAATAGGAGGACGCGCTAGCCCATTATTAATACGCTATTCTAGAATTAATCGTTCAAAACATAAACGAAAATTCCAAGAGATTCCGCCCCGTAACTCATTTTTTCCCCATGGGTTTTACGGGGTTTTACGGGTTAGAGTAATGTTGTCAAATAAGCCATTGCTTCAATTCATCGTGTTTCCTTACTCTCTGACAACATATGGTGATCATTTTTGGAATGGTTACAGTTTATTTTCCATTATTTCCTACATACTGGACCTTTAATCATAAAGGCTATCCGTTGAGTAAGTGCACGGGTAGGCTACCTGCCACTTTGACCACTCAGTTTCCATTTCCCACATAAGCAGAGCCGTATCACTACAAACAAAACCCCTTAATTTCACCTCTTATAAATGCCTTACTTTTGACCTTAAAGCCCTTCTATAATTAAGTAGTTTCTATAGAAATGTGCAACCGATTGACAACTCTTTTCTCTCAAATATTGTTAGGCCTAACTTATTCTGACCATCATGAGGCTCCTTGACTTTGGGCACTTCAGGGCATCTGAACACACAAAACAAATTTTGATAATTTTTATAACAATTTGAGTATTTTATTTAACTTTAGAACACCCATGTGTATTTCTGGTCAAAAATACTCGGTCATTAGAAATAAATGGGTGAGAAAATGGTCAATGTATAAAATTGAGTCCAGGCTAATATTGATCAGATGGACTGTATATGTGCTTCTGTACATTAAAACAAACACACACTCACCCCCCCTCTTTGCTTCTATGCCAGCCCCCACTGGAACCTTTCCCCAATAGAATCTTCCTCTTTCTGACTTGCATGAGCTCAGGTCAGTGAGGCCTGCAGGCCATAAATAGCAAATGGAAGTACAAAACTGGTTATATCCAATAGAACACAAGTTGATACAAAGGTCTATCACAACATTGCATGATAATATGTGTGTTACTATGGATTTATAACAAGTTATAATGCAGCGGTCATTTTTGACTGGGAACACAAAACTAGTAAAACATAAAATGAACACAATAGGAGGGTTAAGGTAAACATTTGGGGAATTACACTCATTGTCCACCTCCTTTTTTTAGCTACTTGTGAGCACTGTTTTTTGAGGCTGCTGTGAATCTTGGTCCATGAAGCATCCATGACTGACCAGTAATGACCAGCTTACTTTTCAACGTCAAGAGCTGATCTCAGACTACAGCTGCAGGAAGAAGTGCACACCACTATACACATTGGAAGTTTAGCAGTGGAGAGAGTCAGCTGTGAGGATCTGAGCTGTTCACACCACATAGGTGTGGTCACGAAGGCAGCAGGACAGCGGCTGGATCTCAAACATCTATTTGCATGCAGCCTGTCTCCTCAGTCCTCGAGTTTGTGCACCGGAAATCGGCCAAAGCTCAGGTAAAAAGAGAAAGGTAAAAATCAATTGTTTTAAGTCAAGGGGAGGTGGAAATAAGTGTAATTCCCCAAATGGTGGAATATCCCTTTAAATATAAGTATATATACTCTGTTGATCCCGTGAGGGAAATTTGGTCTCTGCATTTATATTATCCCAATCCGTGAATTAGTGAAACATACTCAGCACACAGTGAGGTGAAGCACACACTAAGCTTGGCGCAGTGAGCTGCCTGCAACAACAGCAGGGGAGCAGTGAGGGGTTAAGTGCCTTGCTCACTTGCTCACTTGAGCTGTGCCTACTATTTAATATAAATTAGAGTAGATCACGTTTCGTAGTGTATGAGGTATATCCAGAGCCCATTATTAGACATTCTCTGTACAAAAGTGCAATATGTCGCCACCTAGTGGTCAATGACTACAGTGTAACAACACAACTGCTCGTAGCAAGAATGTGATGGTAGGCAGAGACTTTCTAATGTGGAGACACAGCACTCAAAAAATACTCCATAGAAATGCATGGGGCTAGTTTGTCACGCCAATATGGCCGTTGTCTACACATATCCCACCCCTTCCTCTGCAAAACGTCGACATGTGAATACATTGAGCCAATCATGTGGTGTGATGTGAATACATTGAGCCAATCATATGGTGTGTTGTGAAGACATCGTGCCAATTATGTGTTGTGAAGCCTTGCGCACGCGCAGTTCGACCCAAAGACTGTGCCCGATGAGTGCCCATAAAACGTTGGTATATGGCCGCAGAGTGGAGGGACTTGCCTAAAAGGACTTTGTGGTAGGCTATATCCCTTTAAAATGTCTCAGTGAGATGAGAAAAAAAATGTAAAGTGTGATTGTATAGCCTCCTAAGACCCAGCAATAGTCCTCTAGGTGAGTCAAAGAACAAATAAGTCAAACATAGTACTGTCTAGACAGGACATCCTGGGCATTCTGGTGATGTCACAATTTTATGCACTAGTGCAGTGCCCGTTCAAACATGCCACTCCTGTAGAAAACCCGTATCCCAATTATCGAAACACCCCCAATTATCACCACTTTTGTTCAGAAATTCTAAAACAACGATGTTTTTTAACACTTCAAAATAACATTTGCTAAATGAACCTTACATTTTCAGTAGCCATAGGTGTGTAGATTTGAACAAAATCTGGTTTGGTTCTTAACGGGAGCATTTAGGCTACTGCCTGAAATATCCGATTTTGGTTACCACGCTCGGCCCGGCGTGTCATCAGATCTGGACGTCGCCGAAGTAAATCCCTAACATCGTCAAGGAAAATGGTTATTGCCGTGTTTTAGGTTGTGCCAATAGGTCAGACTGAGAAAAACATTTGGTGTAGGTATCGACTTCCAAAAGTTATTAAAAAACCAGGGAGAAAGTAGCCTGACGAGCCAGACCCACATTAAAATGTAGGGTCTGGGCACTCACCGTTCGCAGTGCTCAGTCCGAGGGGCGGGATAATTGGTTGTCTTTCAAATTCCCTCTGCACGCAATAGGACAGCGCTGAGTCCCATTCGTTTTCCCACCAGCGGAGCTAGTTGGCTACTTCAAACTTTTGCCATCTTAAAACAAGCTTACCTCGTGTCACACTGTTGGCCAACAGCAACATCCATCTTCCTTGTTTTCAAGTAGCAGGGAATTCAAGCCAAACCGTTGCAACTCTGGCATCAATCATTATGTTAAGCCCGCCTAACGACTCTACGATTTGATTGGCCTGATAGAAGTTTAATTTTTCGAGCTCATAAGCCAACGGAGAGTTGCTAGACTAGCCCTGGAAGCAATTGTAATTTGCTGCCGCTAGGGTGCGTCTAGATTTCTAGGCTAGGGAGAAAGGAGAATAATGCCAGAAGTTATCAGAGGAAGGGGGGCTCTTGTGGTTGAACTTGGTACTTCGTCTCCCTCACCCAACTCATGGATCTGCGCTGCCACTAATTTCTCGAAATATCGCGCCTTTTCTTGTGGTTCAAGTCCTGCCCTATATGCCTTGCATCTTAGACGTATTTTGATGAGCTTTTGTGTTGTTTAGACACGGCTACAATCACGTAAGACATCCAAAGTGCATAATACTCCTAGGCCATCTAAAAATGGCGTTTCTTCCGTTTTGCAACGTTAAGACGGATTGCTACTTCCGGTCATGCAGAGCACCATTCGCGGTGAATGGCAATGGCACAGACAATTTGCACAAGGTGGTATTGTGTACCTCTGTGTACCAACAGCAGACAAAAACAACCATATTTGAGTTTTCATAATTTTCCCGCGATGTGGACCATCGAAGAAAATGGATTCAAACCATCAGGAGAGAGGAAGGCCCACTGTTTTAACGTCTCTAATAGCACAGTCCTTTTTAGTATGCATATCCGTAGCAGTGACCTGTACAAAACACCTAGTGGTTTTAACAAACCAGAGTTAAACAAGACGCGGTACCTTTTGTTTTTTCATGGGTCTCTGACACAACCCAAGCCAGTAAGTCTGTTTTTGAGAGGACAACTGAGAGACTGGGGTTTGATGTTCATGAAGTCCAACCTTGTGGAAACGAAGATGTTGATGTTGCTAGCTAGCTTAGCTACGGACCACGACTACGACGCACCATCCCCTGGTAAGATTTGATGAGTAAATGAACTGGCAAGGAGATAAATAGCCAGGTGTACATTTGCATATACATTATGTTTATTTGGAGGATTTTACTGGCTCTGTGCACTAGATAATGAGTACTTAAATTGTACCAAAACGTAAGAAATAACGTTACAATGTGCAAGTGTTAAGCTTCTTAAAACCATGGGTGACTGATGAGCACTGATGTGTGCCAGTCTGCTCGTTTTCAAGTCGATATTTAAACGCAATTTTAGCTTCCACCTTTTTCCTAAATACACCAGCCTACGGCATGATAAGACGAACTTCGTGTTTGTGTTATGGTGGGTGAACGGCACATGTTTCTCGCTCGTTGTAATCACTTTTAAAAAGCACCTAAAGATGAATGCTTCAGTTGTGCCAAAATGTATGAAATAGAATTTATGGAAGTGTTTTACGCTTCTTAAACCCGTGGGCAGCTCCAAGGAGCACTGCTGTGTGCCAGTCTGCTCGGTTTCAAGTAGATATTTATGGCAAGCCGTTCAGGACATAACGTCTGTCAAAATAACGCCTCCACGTGTAGATTTTTTACTTCTTCAGAAGTAAAAAATAGACGTCTGAGCTTCAGACGTCATATTTTTACGTGTGCCACGCGCAAAAACTTTGTGTCTGACGTCAGAAGTAAAAAAATGACGACTGGATGATTTGCTGCAATGCAAGAGCCTATGTTCCAGAGTAAACACAGCATTGGCTGCTGGAATGGAAACAGGAAATGCAGCCCCAGACAGCACACATACATCTGCCCGATGTCGGTTTCAGATCAGCATGGAATCCTCCCATATAATAATGTCGCAGGGGTATCGGCCTGAAGTCGCTTCCATGTATGTTGGCTTTTGATCGTTCCTACTATCCAAAGCAGATCCCGCTATGTTTTTTTTTTTACCCCAGCTTCCATGTATGTTGGCTTTTGATCGTTCCTACTACCCAAAGCAGATCCCGCTCTATCTGTTCTTTTTCTGTGTGTGTAGCAGGCAGCCAGGCACGTCAGATCAGCCTCCTGGAGCAGCGACTTTCAGGTTGGTAAATTCACTCATGTAAATGATCAGAAAATAGGCATTGTGTCAATTGTATGACTGTTTATATATTTGCCTGCTAGCCTAAGCCATAACTTGGTGTACATTACTTTATAAAGAGCTGTTTTGGGGTAATTACAACTTCGTTGTGAACTAATTCACGTTAGCTAGTTGAGCTAACACTGGAAAATATGTTAAACCTAGCTAGCGGCTATGGCGAAATGTTAACACTACAGCATCCATGATTACCGGTACAAGGACAGCAATATGCTTGGGTGTAAGAATAGCAAGTTATTATTTGACCGTGAGACTTAACCCAGGAAAGGCTGTCGTTTTTGTATGGAGAGGAGTGGGAGCTAGGCTATTAGCTAACGTTACTGTCTTGGCTGAGTTAACCTGCTGGTCGTGTCATCATAACGCCTTTGCACAGAGGAAATGCACAGATAAATGCATCAGCCAAAGTTCCCAAAGCAAATGTAGGCTATGTTTCAGTCCCAACTTTCTCTAGTCACTTCCAGAGTTCGTGTTTTGGCCGGCGTTAGCGCGCTAGCCAAGTAACGGCATTAGCTCGCCTCTGCTTGATTGAAATATCAGCTGAGGTAATGCTAATGGGTTTGAAATCTATTTCTCCGAGCTCGGTAGTGGTTCTCTGCATCTATGAAAATTCCTTAACAGCAATCGGTAAGGGTAGACTTTAAAGATGAAAGTGTTGCAGTGAATTAATTGTTGTTTTTGTCTCTTGCAGGAGAAGAACCTGATTTTTGCGGGAACATTTTCTAACAGCATTTTTTCATCATTCAGACTTTTTTAAACATTAAATAAAATGAATTGAAAATATTTCTGGCATCTTTCTTGTGTCTTTATAGATCTAATCATTTATAGCCTAGTGTAAAATGTGCAATCTCAAGTTCCGACCTAAATAAATAAAGGTCGTATAAGCCTGGGGTGGGCATAGCGTTGATGAGTCGTTAAAACATTGGCTCATTGTCGTTTTCGATGATTTGCCGACATCCCGGCGATGTCTTGCCAATGTGCAAACGATGAGTCGTTGAAACATTGGCTCATTGTCGTTTTCGATGATTTGCCGACATCGGTAAGATTTATGTGTGCCATCTGGGGCCGCTATAGTTGCAGCAGAAGAAACAAGATGCCAGAGCAATGTGCACCATATTCCTGCTCAAATCGGCAGACCATCGCAAACAGGGCTCGGGGGATTACTTTCCACAAGTAAGATTTAACATTATCGTACTATTGGTTGTATTTTGTGAATGCAATATTACCAGAGAGTTAAAAAGGAGCAAGGATCTTTGTTATTACTGTATGTAAATCGTAGCCAGCTAGCTAGGCTACTTGCTAGGTGTTCGGGTGTTCACCCGGCTATGAACTGAGACTTGATAAGTCATATTCCATAACACTGACTTACATTACAACTGACACAAGAATGCTATTGTAGAAATGAATCAAATATTACTAGTATAACATTGGCCGGCGAATTTTACACAAGTGGTACAGACTGTAGCCTATTATTGGGCAGTTGCTACTTGTAGCTTAGCTAGTAATAAGTGTGTTGGTGGTAGCTTCACTATTACCTGAAAGTAACTTCCAGGGCAAGCAGTGCTTGCGTAAGGCACGCAGCATCATCAAAGACTGTTCCCCCCCCAACCACAGACTGTTCACCCCACTCCCCTCAGGGAGGCGTTACAGGTCTCTGCACCCGTAACCACGTAGCCTACTTGGAATAGCCTACCCCTCAGGTGTCTGAATGGCTGATCTCACTTAAATGTTTATGGAACCTTTCTGTATAAGTATATATACACTCTTTTGATCTTTTGATTTGCTCTCTGCATTTATCCAAATCTGTGAATTAGCGAAACACACACAGTACACAGTGAACACACAGTGAGGTGAAGCACAAGAAATTTGCTCTCTGCATTTATCCAAATCTGTGAATTAGCGAAACACACACAGTACACAGTGAACACACAGTGAGGTGAAGCACACACTAACCCAGAGCAGTGAGCTATACCTGCTACAGCAGCGCTCGGGGAGCAGTGAGGGGGTTAGGTGCCTTGCTCAAGGGCACTTCAGCCGTGGACGTGGGCATAGAAGAGCAGTGCTCAACCACTTCCCCAGCCCACATTTTTCCTACTGATCGGGGATTGAACCGGCAACCCTTCAGCCTGTGTGCTGTGTGTGAGATCAGCCATTCAGACACCTGGGGTAGGCTATTCCAAGTAGGCTACGTGGTTGAGTGACAAACCTGGGTAAATTGACTCAGAGTAGATGAGCTGATACAGGAAACATGGTTGTGTGTATTTTAATATTCATAGTGGCTTAACAGTAATAGAATATTCTGATACTGTATATCATATAAAGTGATGACATCCAAGATTAAAACTGGGAACATAATCCATAATGTTTGACAGCATAGACAAAAACTGGTTTGATACAAGTTGTAATGAGTTAAATGTAGTTCACAGTTGACAGAAATTCCATAAACATTTTCAAGTGTTTTCATATTTAAGTTCAGTGCCATCAAAAATAAAGTTTGATAATCATACATTGGTTTGGCATAAGTAAAGGAAGTGGTGTAACTGGGTTCAATATCTGTTAGAAAAGTTCCATTAACATTGAAAAGTGCAAGTTTGTAGGTTTGTTTTTGATCATTAAAAAACAGACATTGGTTTGGCATAAGTGTAACAGTTCATTAATACAAGACAAAAAGGCAAGCATGTGTTATTCACAGTTCACAGAAAGGTTCCAGCCCCAGTGAAGAGATCAAATAAAGAGGAATTAAGAAACATTTTAAAAACGGCTGAGATCAGCCCCGTTCAATGCAATTAGTAAAGAATCTGGGAGTGTCTTCACAGGCTCAGTGAGACAGAGGTTACTGTTATGCTGGTGACAGTACATACACAACTGGTGCATGTAATTTTGTATGTTCCCAGTCCACCTTGATAAAATTGCTTAGATACACTTAGACTGAGAACAAAAGTGCTACAGACAGCAGGTGGCAGTACATAATGAAACTGGGTAAACTCCATAAAAGAGGACCAAATCATCCAGACAATGGGAAAATGGGACACAGAGTGGCGAATGCAGGTGATTAGATTACATACAGTTGTTTTCAGAAGGTAGTTTAGAGTAGTATAAATTAAATATAAGGATGTGCAGTGTATTAGCAGTAACCTTAGAAGAGCAGAATATGTAATATGAACAACATGTACAGATATGTGCAATGTAGTGGCAGTACCATTATAGTTGAAGTAAGGAAAATATAGATATATGCAGTGTATTAACAGAATATATTACAGAAAAACTGAATAAATATGGATATTTAGTATGAACCATATAAACAGATATGTACAGTATGTACAGCTATGTGGAGTGTGGTAACAGTACCATTGTAGTGCAGAAACAGTAACATTATAATAGTATTAAGAATAAGTGTATGTGCAGGATGAAGAGCAGTAGAATATGGCTATGGATAAGTGAAATTACAGTATGTACATTTGCAAATAAATAGACACTATGGATGGGATAGGGTAGTGAAGTTGTGAGGGGGTGGGGTGGGGGATGTCCGTCTCCTTGTTGTCCCTGTCAAGGCAGCCTTGAGTCACCATGGTCGTGGACACCTCAACAAGCACAGACAAGGAGGCATCAGGCGGGGGCGGGGGGTGATGGGGGCTTAAGTTCGTTGGATGTCACCGTAATGCCTAGCTAGAGTTTAGTAGGGGGACAGCCGCAGGAAAGAAGCCTCCTCTGAACCTGCTGGTTCGGGTGCGGAGAGACCTGTAACGCAGAGTGGGGTGAACAGTCTGTGGTTGGGGTGAGAACAGTCTTTGATGATGCTGAGCACCTTACGCAAGCATTGCTTGCCCTGGATGGCCTCGATGGAGGGGAGTGAGGAACCGGTGATGCGTTGGGCAGTTTTCACCACCCTCTGCAGTGCTTTCCGGTCATGGGCAGAGCAGTTGCCATACCAAAAAGGTGATGAAGGTGGAGCTCATAAATCAAATATCCAGTCACAGTGTAACAGATGCCCTGCAGTACAGTACTGCAATGTAGAGCTGCACCTTCCTCAGTTCCAGGGGTGTGAGGAGACCGTTCAGCTCATTCGTGCTAGTCATTGAACAAGGCAGTTGTTCTGGGGAGATATAAAATAAATAAATGAATGAAAAGGGATTTGAGATGCATCTTATTTTTTGTTAGGGTGAATTACATGTGAATAATACAGTGTTGGGCAAGCTACTTGGAAATTGTAGTGAGCTAAACTATCAGTTACTCTGCCATGAATAAAACTTTACTACACAAAACTACCACCCCAGTCAAATGTAGCAAGCTTAGTAATACAAACACAGCAGTAGGCTAGTTCACTACATAGGAAGCTACTTTAAATTGTGCTAATTTCACATGACAAGAAAAGTGTAGCTTGTTTGGCTATTGAGTAAAGCTCAATAAGTTAAGCTATTGAAAAGTTAAAGCTAGTGAAGCTACCACCAACACACTTATTACTAGCTAAGCTACAAGTAGCAACTGCCCAATAATAGGCTACAGTCTGTACCACTTGTATAAAATTCGCCGGCCAATGTTATTCTAGTAATATTTGATTAATTTCTACAATAGCATTCTTGTGTCAGTTGTAATGTAAGTCAGTGTTATGGAATATGACTTATCAAGTCTCAGTTCATAGCCGGGTGAACACCCGAACACCTAGCAAATAGCCTAGCTAGCTGGCTACGATTTACATACAGTAATAACAAAGATCCTTGCTCCTTTTTAACTCTCTGGTAATATTGCATTCACAAAATACAACCAATAGTACGACAATGTTAAATCTTAACATTGAACAGAATTAAATCCCCTGAGCCCTGTTTGCGATGGTCCGCCGATTTGAGCAGGAATATGCTGCACATTGCTCTGGCATCTTGTTTCTTCTGCTGCAACTATAGTGGCTGCATTTCCTGTTTCCATTCCAGCAGCCAAGGCTGTGTCTACTCTGGCACATAGGCTCTGGCATTGCAGCAAATCATCCAGTCGTCATTTTTTTACTTCTGACGTCAGACGCAAAGTTTTTGCGCGTGGCACACGTAAAAATATGACGTCTGACGCTCAGACGTCTATTTTTTACTCCTGAAGAAGTAAAAAATCTACATGTGGAGGCGTTATTTTGACAGACGTTATGTCCTGAACGACTTGCCATAGATATTTACGTGATTTTAGCCTCCACCCACCTACGTGCACTACGTGGAGTTTGTCTCTACCTAGTGCACATAGCCAATAGCCCTAGGTAACAAAGCAAAGATATAGATAGTAATGTTAGCTAGGTTTAGACAGCAAATTGTGTTAGTGTGTCTGTGTCTGTTTTAAACTAAATGAGATATTATTCATACATTTATATTTCATACACATTTTACTGTAACACAGATTATTGTGATGTTATTTTGTGTCACAGCACTCAACTTACTACACATGAGTATGTCATCATTGCACACTACAGTAATTGTAGTGTACCGTAATTAATTAATTAGCATTGTTGTTTACAGTTTAGCAGGATGTCAGCATCAGGAAAATAAGCTATTCTTGATATGGACTGAGTTTAAAGAGGTGCTGTGATCTGTTTCATTATTTCTCTACTTTTTCTCTACTTGTCTATTTGTTTGCATCAGGTAGGTGCATTGGATGCAGCTCACACGAGGATAGTGGAACTGGAGGTGCTGGTGTTGTCACGTGAGTATTTTCACTTCCCTGCTCTTCTACATGCATACGCACCCATACACTCCCACATGCTAAGTTGTTAGTAATAATCACTGAATCCGAAATCAAGAACATATATCGAGAAATATGTCACACACACATTCACACCCACATGCTGATCAACAGAATAATTGTAAAATAGACAAATTGAAAATTGAACAAAACACGCACGCATGCACACACACACACACACACACACATACTATTGAAGAAATACGTCCATAAATGTGGAATGATAAAAAATATTTGTCTTTCAGAACTTCAATGAAGGACTTGTCTCACCAAATCCTCTCCTCTACATGGAAATGTCTGACTTGGTCACTGTCACACCAGGGAAGGCCAATGACCGCAAGCTGACCTTGCACCTGGGTGAAATTTTTAGTTGAGGTTTCTCCCCAACAAACTTGTTGTGAGGTGCCTTGTGATGCTGGTGATGTCTGGCCATTTCACCTCCATCAGTACAAAGTGGGGAACCTGCAAAGGATCAACCACCTGACAATTTAGGCTCGCACCCAGATGTATCATAACGATGCTGCAGTGGGAGACCTTGAGAGGTCAGAGGTCAGAAACTGGGGCTAGGTGCATTCATGGCACCTGGGAATGACAAGGACCGCCCCCGTGATTACTTTGTTTTTCCCACAGCAAGTGTTCATGTGCTTTGCCCTCGGAATGTGTGACAAACACGGATGCCACAACAAAGGTTAAAACATACGCTCACTAGTCCTAAATAAACAAATGTATTTGCTTAAAATATAGTGTAAGATGCTTGTGAAAGAAAGGTATGCGAGCCCCTAACTGGGCAACGCTGTTTTGTTAGCAAAATTTAGCCCCAGTTTCCGACCTCTGACTCACACATTACGTGACGTAAATGATGCAGAATGATGATGTTTCCACTGGGTAAAAGGTTTTTCCGATGGCCATGAACGCTAGGGATTTTGCAAACAGAGTTGCCCAGTTAGGGGCTCATCATCACTTTCGTCATGTTGTAGTTCGTTTGTAGTCCATGTGGCCGTTCATGTCCAACAGTTTTAATGTGAACTTGGGAATTTGCCGTTTTTGTCACTTGAAAGCTGCATATCTTTTTTTTACAAGCATCTTACACTATATTTTAAGCAAATGCAGTTGTTTAGTTAGGAACCACTCAGGTGATTCATTCAGAGAATGAACCAGTTTCTGCTTCGGACGTCATATGTCACATGATTTCTGACTAGCTTACAGAAGCGCATATCAACCTCTTTCAACTAACCCACAAAAACACAACGCACAGTTTTGTTTCGCACCTGGAGTGTTTGTAGAAGCATCAGAGATCCAAATGGAAGTACAAAAGCACAGAAAAAGTGAGTTTTGCATAATATGCCCCCTTTAAAGCAACACCAGTTGCACCAGTTGCAAAGAGTTTTTTGTACCTTAAAATAATGTTTCCAAAATCGTTTCAGTGGTTCATCAACTCGTAACAGGGTGAGCGGCACTTTCTGCATTCGCTTCGTGGCCCTCTATCGGCTATAACCGCACTATGTAAGTTTGCCGGATCGGGTAGCGAATCTGTAGTTCGATGGAACGAGACATGAGAAACTACAAATTTGACTTGCATCTGTCGCAATACATTGTACTTTCATAAAATCATGCAACATATTCTACCTTGTCTGTGGACATTGTTATTTGCAAAGCTGGTGCTGGATAAACAAATAGGCTAGTGCGTGCGACAGAGGAAAAGTTCTTTGGTGTTGCTTTAACATCATTCTCGTGGACACGCCCCCCAGTGTAATCCCTGTTCTCAAAACTGTGGGATTTATCCAATAACGGAAGGCCATCATGCACGACGCCAACACTCTGACTGTGTGTTTGAGGTGCCGGCGCGAGCATAAACGGAGAGACGAGACCCATCGTTGAAAGTCCATCATCAAGTGATCTAACACTATTTTGGAATCTAGGGCTTGGTCCCTTGAGTGAGCGCCAAACAAAACATCGTCTAAGTAAGAGAGAATTCTAATGCCCTTGTTCCTTAACGGGGCTAGTGCTGCCTCTACACATTTGCTGAATGAGCGGGGGGCTAATGCTAATCCAAATGGAATAGTAAGGAACTCGTAGGCTTTGCCCTCGAAGGCGAACGTGTCTATTGTCACAAACTAATTGTGGGGGAGGATTGATTGACATAATACTTTGTGTGAAACCTGAACGTGCATTTGCATAGGTGCTTGTTTAACTCACAGAGCAAAACACGAGTTGAATCCCCTTTGACCACTGAAACTAATACTCTGTGGAACCTGGGAGATTTCACGACAAATTGTAGCCTGTCACGAGAAACCATGGCTAAAACCCATGGATGAGTTGTGTGTATGCGCCACTGCGCCACTCTGACCGAGAACGAGCCTCTTGTGTGGCATGTTATTAATGTCACACCCTCTTGTTTTCTGACGGAGCTTGTCTCTCTCATTTTTTCCAGCGCAGGCTGTAGTTGTAGCCAACGGCTGTTGTGTTGTAGCCAACAGCTCGTCAGCCCCTGTACTGTGCTAGCGACTTTCATACTGGATGCGTACTACTACTGCCTTGCCTGTGTTGTAGCCAACGACTCGTCAGCCCCCTGTACTATTCTAGCGACTCCCATACTGGATGTGCATTATTGCACCTTGCCCGTGTTGGCCTCTGAATCTTATTGGTGGGTGTGGTCTGCTCCTCAGGGTAGTAGGTTGTGGCGGTTGCTCAATAGCGCCCCCGCCTTGGTCACAGAAACTCTGAACAAAGTAAAAAAAGAATGTTAGGTTACTTAACGTAACCCTGGTTCTTTGATAACAGAGTGAGGTGTTTCACCAACACTTCCCTCCTTGCAATAAGACGGGAAGAAACCATTCTGAATACCTGAACAGTAATATAAGGCAGAGGAGTGGAGCCCTGTCGCAGGTCGACCTGTCTGTCACTGATAGACGTGATGTCATTGGAGCTTCCATAGATGGTCACCCCTGAAGCGATTCCCATAGTGAACACCTAACGAAGTAAGAAAAACAACTACGTTTATCCATAGGCTATCTGGCACAAGTTTGGTGGCTACAGTATTTGCTCTCCAGTCTCCAGTGTTTCACAGTATGGTGGTAGATGGCTCTTAGTTTGCGGTGGCTGCATCCTCATCCAGCATGAGTGCATTGTTGCATTTGTGATTTTGTAAGTTTATATTCTGTCATGTTTATTTCTGAAATGTAGTATTTGTGAATTATCTTTTAAAAGTTTTTTTGAGTGTTATTTGTGTGCTCTGTTTGGAGCTTTAGTGTGAACGCCATGTGCTCCCAGCATTGTTCTTTGTTTGACTGTTCACATTCAAGGTCATCTATAGGAGCAATGTGGATTTATTTAGGTTATTGATATGGTGAATACTTGTTTATCCCTAGTGTTTCTTTTAATAATGTTATTGCATATGAATGTATTTCCTCTGATTTGAATTTGCTTAAACTAAGATTGCCTTGTTAGTTTGTAAACACCAGCAACATCACTAATGAAACCAGTCTGGAAAATAAAGTCAAAGTTAACTGGAAAACTGGATTCCTGTGTTTAATTGACACATCATTCTGGCAGCACCAATCCAAACCAGCCAATACTCCTCAATATTTTACACATACAACATTTCATGTCAAGCAAAAAAACTAGCAAAAATCTAACAAAAAAAAACGAAAAAAGACAAAGGTACAAGACTGTGTACATAGCCTATTTTAATTTCCGAGTGAAGGAACTACTCATCCCATAAGCCTTTTTGAACCAACATATTTCGAACATCAAAGTCAAAGTCAGCTTTATTGTCAATTTCTTCACATGTTCCAGACATACAAAGAGATCGAAATTACGTTTCTCACTATCCCACGGTGAAGACAAGACATATTTTACCAATTTAAGTCCACAGACAAACATAACATTCAAGTAAACAAAAAAGTAAGTAAATAAGAGGGCACATATAATAATGAAAAAAATAAGAGCAGCAAAATTTGGTTGAAATTGTGCATAGACAGTCAATAAAATACTAGTGCAAAGTCAGGCCAATAAAAGGCTTGGGTAGTTCTGTTTGACCTAAGTAAGAAAGAAAGTGACATAGTGGTGCAAGTTATGTAAGAGCAGCAGAAGTGTTGTGTTTTCAGGACAACAACAACAAGTTGTAAAGTGTACAAGTGTGCAAGTGTGCAAGTGGAGTAGTGCACGCGGCCATTGTGGGTCCAATGTCCAGGATGTTATGTAGCTGAGGGTGGAGGGAGGAGAGGAGGGAGAGAGTTCAGCATCCTTACAGCTTGGTGTATGAAGCTGTTGGTGAGTCTGGTAGTGCGGGAGCGCAGGCTTCTGTACCTCTTCCCAGAGGGCAGTAGATCGAACAGATTGTGAGCGGGGTGACTTGCATCACTCACAATTTTGGTCTCCTTGCGGGTGAGGTGGGTGGTGTAAATGTCCTTCAGGGAGCCTGGCATGGCAGCCTAACAATAGTTTAACATGCTTCTTTAAAGCGTAACTCTCGCCAAAATGTAACCTTGGGTCTTTTTGTAAATGTACACAATATAATGCACTGTAACTCCGAGGTATATGGTTACCCAGTGATGTCCCGGTGCACGTTGTAAAGTTGTCGCTTTTGTAGTCCTCTCCTTTTCATACATCTCGTGTTTTCTTCTTGTGATGGTGCGTCTTGATACCCTGGAAATCCAGAGTTCTCGCGAGAGTACAATGGAATTGTCTCTACGAGACACTCTGACAAAGAGCAATGATGCACGTTACTTTTACCCCAACATTCCGGGAACCAGCTACACTGATGAAGACAGCGCTACAACGTTGGAGGACAGTACACATTGGTCATAGTGTTATCCGACTGCGTCGAAGTCCGAAACCATTCAGAGTAAACATGGTCTAGTGTTATCCAATTGCGTGCAGTGAGATTTTTAAATGCATGCTTGTTGCCGCCCCTCGAGTTGGGCCACATTGTTCTTTGCCAGACCCTTAATCTTTCTAGATTATCAGGGTCTGGATTTTCCAGGCTAGCGTCTTGAGGGAATCAGGAAACGAAGGAGTGCACGCACATCACAAGCGTGCAGGTGCTGGGCCAAAAAAGTAACTGAGAAGAAATAATAAAGGTCCACACACTGATTAATGCTCCCAAACGTGGATTTATTTAGCACCTTGAGGGAATCTCATACCTGCAGTCATTTGTTGCGATTCTCAGAATGTTTCTCAGACCGACGTCTTCCACAACACTAATCAGCCTACAGTCTGTAGCTATCCACTTCGCTATGGCATTTGTTAGCTTCTCTTGCCTTTGTTTATCTATCTTTTCCCACACGCAGTCTGGAAGAACTTTAAAATGAAAATGGCCATTTAAAAGTTCCATACCCTTCTCCATGTCAGAGCCCTACGGATTATTAGATATTCTCTGTCTATGTTTGTTGGTATTTTCTTTTCCGGTTCCTGTAAGCGAGTTCATGCGTAGAGACCCTACTTTGATCAAAGTTTCATGTTGTGTCGAGACTTCTTTGTGTTTTAAAAATAGCGATTTTGATGTGGTGATGCGTCAAAATAGTAGTGCCCCTAGCAATACCATTCGAAAAGCCATTTGACCGGAAAACGACAATTAGGTTGTGGCTTAAAAGTGGCGCTTCTGACTTAATTATGCTTTTAAATGAAAGTTTACTCGGGTACATTCACAAAAATACATAGGTTGCATTTTGGCGAGAGTTACGCTTTAATGACAGACAAGAAGATGACAAGAACTTTTGTGTAATACAGCTATTATGTAATATACTATTGAAGTAGGTCTACTGTTTTTTTTAGCTAGGTGGTCCATGAGGTTTTTTTTACTGGTTAAGTGGTCCTTGGTCTGAAAAAGTTTGAGAAACACTAGGCTAGACCACTTTATGAAAATAACCCTAAACACCTCAGGAGAGACCTATCTTACGCTAGCAAAAGCCTAACAACCATCTCAATTATCCTAGCAACAAGCTAGCAACCACTAACCTAACATCCACCATAGCAACCAGCATAGCAAAACCTTTATTTAGCATAACAACCACCATACCTCACGTACCTCTAGCAACATCCTAGTAACCATCTCATGTACCCTAAAAACAATCTAGCAATGACTACCAAAGTGTCATCCTACCATCCACCATATTACCCAACATCATTACCTTAACAACCAGCATTATTTAGCATAGCAACCACCATATCTACCCTAGCAACACACTAGCAACCACTACCATAATGTCAACCACCTTAGCAACCAACATGATTACCCTAGCAGCCAGCATAGTAACTGATAGTAACTCATAGTAATGATTACCCTAGCAACTATCTTAATTCCCCTAGCAACACCCTACCAACCACAACTTTAATGTCAACCTAGCAACTGCCATAGCGACCAACATCATTACCCTAGCAACAAGCATAGCAACCACCATCCCTAGCAACTATCTCTGTGCTTGCGATATCTGTATCTATAACTGATATTTTACATGTTTTTCATGTAAAATGAGAGGCCGTAGGTTACACTGATTTTAGAACAGCTAAGGGGCGTTGTTAGACACAAGGTGGTAGGCAAGTGGTTCTAAAACCAGCGTAACCTATGGACTTGAGTGGCTTATTGCTTTTCTAAAATGGTTTCTACATCTGGCAATATTTCATAAAATAAAGGCACAGCAACGAGAAATGTAATGATTTATTCGTAGATAATCATTCATAGATACTCATTCCAGGGAACAAAACCCAGTAAAATGAGATGTAGTGCCCTAAGGTCTTCCTTATGTGCCCTCTAGGGAAGGTTTGACAGGGCCATGACGTACTATGCCATGACGTGAGTCTAGAGTGCCACCAAATACTTTTTCTGTACTTCTGCAAGAGGCAGATCAGTTCGACTAATATCTAGCTGACATTTTTATGTTCTCTCATCTGCCCTGTCCATATTTTCATTATCAATGGGCACTTTAGGCCAGGGCACCAAATTCCAAAATATGGATCTGTCTAAATAATCATGTAGGACTGAGACACCAGGTCTCTCACATGGGTTATGTGGTATGTCTTAATTGGACTCCTCAATCATGAAATTTGATGATTTGTCAGTATTCAGAGGTAAAAGAGTTGTGAATCAGAATCCTTCCTGTAAATGTACATACTGTGTATTTCTTATGTTCATTCATGATTTTGTACCCATTTGTACCAGTGAGTGTAAAGAACTTTGTTGGTGTTGCATCGGTTGTGGAGACACAGCTGTGCACAGTTTCACGCGAGTCATCATTGCCCTTGGACATTTTCAGCCGGTTGGAAATTGGATTAATTTTATTTTTATTTTTTATTTATTTTATTTATTAATTTGTTTGTTGTCTGTCTTGTATGTCTTGGTGTCACGGGTACGCTGGCGACTACGCCGCTCCGTCCGGCATCTTTTGCGTTTGTTATTTCATAAATGTAGGCTATTTCTATGTCTTGGTGTCACGGGTACGCTGGCGACTACGCCGCTCCGTCCGCTATTGTCTTTGTTAGTCTATGTGTCAATGACAATGTCTTAAATGTGGAGAGCTTTGGGTTGCACTCTGTGCATGTTAAATGCGCTATACAAATAAAACTGACTTGACTTGACTTGTATCTCTGGTCTATACATTCTGTAGATTTAGATTTAGCATGACTTTCTAGACACATCTGCTAGTTCCAAGTGCCTCTCTGTCTATCCTGGGTGTGCAGGAATGAATGGCTTTCACACCTACCATTGTCATTGAGTAGTGTAGTAACTGCTCCAGTACTTGGCACTTCGTTAGCATGACATTTGTCCAGGAAAGGAGGGGTCGTTGTAATTAACGACCCTCTAGGAAGGCCTGCTCCTGGGACTACCCCTGTTCATCTGTTCCATATTCATACAGAGCTAGAAGTCATCCCTACCCCTCTTTTTTGTTTGAAACATACTTACAGTTTTCAACTGCTTACACACAACATTTTTGCTTGTCACACTATTTTCTAAACATGTCTTTCAAACACCATAACCCCACACCGATTCTGGCCAAATCAGCTTTTTTTTTTAAAAAACTCCATGTACATGTGGTGGTCATTGTATGTATCCTTTTTCTTGTTGGCTGTGAAATATTTACAACAGCAAATTAAATGGGAAAAATATTTTTTGGTTTCAATATTGCTTGCATTTTTACGGTGCATTTCAACTTCTCTCTGTAGATGACTTTCACGTATGGAGATATACTGTACATAGAAGCCAATGAAAGACAGAAGAGCTTTAGGTTTTAAGCAACAGTGTACATGGTGTATCCAAAATGTCATATTATGACAAAAAAAAGTACAGTTGTAAAAAACTGTGAACTGGGATACTTCTTTGTCTAGATAGAGATATGGGTAAATCTTTGGGGTGAAACTTGTCTCTCCCTTGATGTGCATCATTGAAAGAATAAAGCCTGTTTCCTGATTGACCATAGTAACTTTGGAACTAGGAAAATTATCATTAGAGGACAGAGGTTGCAAATTAATTCACAGATACTAACCATATCTGTGGGGCAGCCGTGGCCTACTGGTTAGGGCTTCGGACTTGTAATCCGGAGGGTTGCCAGTTTGAACCCCGACCAGTAACAGCTGAAGTGCCCTTGAGCAAGGCACCTAACCCCTCACTGCTCCCCGAGTGCCGCTGTAGCAGGCAGCTCACTGCGTCGGGATTAGTGTGTGCTTCACCTCACTGTATGTTCACTGTGTGCTGAGTGTGTTTCACTAATTCACGGATTGGGATAAATGCAGAGACCAAATTTCCCTCACGGGATCAAAAGAGTATATATACTTATATAACCTTGTCCATGCTCTCTAAAGCATTTTGTTTACCAATATGACTCCAACTGTCACTAAATTGCATTATCCACACTCAATTCTCACTGGTATCTGCTAAACAACAAGTACCAAAACATGATTAGTTCATAGATTTCACATGTAAAATTAATTTTATACAACCCCACCCCCATCTTGCCTGTTCATATTGCCTGTGTATGTGCCTGTGTTTGTGCATGTGCATGCATGCGTACATATGTCTACTGTGTGGGTATGTTTCATACATATGATTACTGTGAATGTATGTGTGTGCGTGTGTATCTGTTTATGCACATGGAATGGGTTAACATGACCCCTAGAGGCAAACATACGGAAAAAAAAGGTCCTCCTAAACCCTGCGGTTCTCGAGATATTCACAGAAAACTGTGTCTGCCCTACCCTCCTTTCGGGGGGTCCAGTCCAGCGGTGGGGCTACAGATCAAAACGAAAAACGATGATTCCATGCTATCCATGTGGGGTTACATGCCCACCAAGTTTCGTGTACCCCGGTCTTTCAGTGTCCCGGGAATCCTTGACGGAAATTTAGACATGTGAAAAAGAAAAAAAAATCTGACTAAACCTATATGACCGCCGCTTCGCTGCGCGGCGGTCATAATAATAATAATAATAATAAGCTGTATTTGTATAGCACCTTTCATACACAAAATGCAGCTCAAAGTGCTTTACATTTGGAACATGTAACACAATAATAAAGAAGAGTCAGTCATTATCAGTCATTCCTCTTCGTTGCTGTGGCCGTTTATGATCCAATCAGGTGTAGTGTGGGGTAACTATCATTAGATCGATGAAACATTTGATACCCCATCCTCCTATTTCTAGGGAAATGCAAATAAATTTGGATACGTGAATGCACACTGCCTACCTGGTCCTGACCTCACCACACACCACTGCCATTACTTGAATTGGTGTTTATGTAACATTCACAGACTTTACAAACACCGAGCTACAGAGGACTCCAAATGTTTATTCTGTCATTTTGCCAAACTGGACAGACAGCTCACATATCCCATACACAATATATATATATATATATATATATATATATATATATATATGAAATATATGTAAATACTCAAAATTGGCCCAAGAATATTTTTTTCACATTCTATTTCAATATATATTTTTTCTGTATGGGATTTAATGAATGTCAGATGCAGAAGTACTTCCCTAATTCAGTTCAGTAATTTACAGTAAGAACCAACTAATTCGTGACTGCTTTTCTATTTTAAAAGAATCCACAAAGTGGCACTAAAACATATTTATGCATGTCATGACAATATGTTTGGGAACTTTATGTTAATCAGACCTATAGTTTCATAAATCTATATAATGTGTGCATTACAAGTGTGTTCTTTTTCTGTATTTATTTTTTAGGAAACATGAGGTCTCCCAATGAAACCTGCTGTCTGTATAGGAACATTGCCTCCATCATTATAACTATGCTGATCTCATTTCATTCTGTCCGCTACTTCATACCACCACAGTTTTCCCTTGTTTCCATCACCATAGTGTGCACTCTAGGGGGTTTGAGTTCTGGGCTCTGTTAAGATCATTTCAGTTCTTATTGGTGCTACATAAATGAAATAGTAAAGTAATATTAAACTCATCTAGACCAGCCCTGAGAGCACAGATGAATAAGTAACTAAGAGCCAACCTCGGCCTTTCTGTCCCCCATTATTTATTTTGTGCATACGGCAAGAAGAAACTCCCGAGTGACAGGCAGACGGTCTCATGCAGGATGGGATTACCCGAAAGAGCCTGCAGGGCATATGCTCCACCTCTGGCTATACGCCTGGCAGTTCTTCAGCAGCTTAACCTCAGCCGGGTCAGTTCACACATATGGAACCTATGACACACACTGGTGTGTGCTTTCCATCATGTACCTGTCTATGCGGTCTATACATGTTATAGCACACCTGCGCTTGCAAAACCATAACACTTATATAGAGGGAAGCACTATACGGAGGGAAAATATGACTAGCGGTCCTGAAAACACTTTTTTTCCCCTCCCGTATAAAATCTTGAAGGGAACATATGCACACAAAAATTCAGTGCATGACTTTAGGGTTGTTCAGGGAATGTATCTTCCTTGTGGTGTTCCGTAGGTCTGCTAGGATCTTCTATTTCTTTTGCTGCAGACATGCTCCAAACGGCCCCTGGGTTATCAGAACATTCCTGTGAAAAGATTGTGAGGGTGCACACCAGAGGGTACGTCCCCTTGTCACTGGCTGGGGTGAGCAACTGATCAGATAACCCAAATGCTGTTTGTGCTGAAAAGGGATCTCAAGCATTTTAGCTCTGGCACCGCACTGGGAAGGAGGGTAGGGCAATAATGGGAGAGAGAGAGAGAGAAATAGAGAGAGAGAGAGAGAAATAGAGAGAGAGAGAGAGAGAGAGAAATAGAGAGAGAGAAATAGAGAGAGATATCCTGCTGAAAATTAGATGGCAGCTGAGGTGGGGGATAAAAGGCGCTCCCTGTCAGCGTTGAGAAGCCCTCAATAACGGCACTTTTCACAAGTCTCCCACCCATTTGGCATCTCAGGTTCTCCCTCTGTAGTCATGACGTTGTCTTGGTAATACTCAGCTCAAGGAGTGGAGTTTGCCCAACCATAAAGGATGGCATTTGTGGTCTGTGCTTCTTTTTCCGTTCTCCCTAAGAAGTCCTGACAACAGTAATGGTTGCTTTAGTGCTGAACTTTTTGTGCTTTGGTGGGGGGGGATTTCTTCTTTTCTGCCAATCTCTATTGGGCTCCCTTCTCATTAAAGGGGGGAGCTGGAACCTGTTTCTAGGGCAACTAAGGTCTATGAAAGCTCTTAATCATTCCCCAGAGATCAAAATGTTTTTCAGTGGACAACTGACTAAATAAAGAAAGGACCAACTGGACGATGAAGCAGTTCTGTGGTAAATGTGCTCTTTGTTTGCAACATCTACAAGTTCATCAAGGCTTTATTTCGCCTCTCCACTCAACAATCCACTAGTGAAATAATGAATTAAATGTAATGTAAGATTTTTCATGGTCCTTGGAGATTTTAAGATAATAATTGATTGGTTAATATGTAAATGTATTCTTCGTCAATTCAGAAAACATGCAAATGCATACCATTTTACAGCAGCATCTTGTGATCACATGGTGATCTGACTACCATAAGCAGAGATGAGACTGAGAGTTTACAGGAGTAACAACTCTATTCAGTCAGTTTTCAGATACCACAGGGGAGCGAGAGACAGAATGAAATGTGGTGTGAAAAAAGGTGACATTACCACAGTCAGATTTATGACATGAACTGCATGACAAAAGAAATGGTCACAAAAAAATATCTGTACACTCCAATTGCCTAAACTCACCTCAATCGTGTTGGGAGTTGTTAAAGGTGGGCACTTGCATTTCCAGAGGGCATGTCAAAATGTTACTGATGAGAGCTTCTATCATATCTGCAGAGACGCACCGGTCTGAACATGCTAGCCCTGGTTCTCAGCCCAAGCCAGAAATAAAAGCTCCAGTGTACCTTCCAGTGCGCCCACCTACAAAGATGACACCCTCATCAGACTTGTTTATAAATGAGGGATGAAATCCAACGCATATTTATTTTCATAATAATAGTTCATCTGTAACTAACTGCACAAACAGTTCCCGTATATAATACATGATTGATGTTCGCATAACATAATTTATTGTCTTCTAGTCCACCTTATACTATGCCCTACTCACTGAATAAAAACACATTTTGTACAGACAAGTCAAACGAATGATTATGGGAATGTGTAGGCTATGTTTTTAAAGAAAAAACACTACACGGATACACAAAATAAGCCAGATGTCATATGCGTGTCATTTAGCGTCAGTACATGCACAGGCAGGGCCGGTTTTCTTGTGCTGCCTCGGCTGTTATCTTTGTGTCTGGCTGTCTTTTTATCATCAGACGCAGCTGCTGCTTTCTGTGCTGCTACTCTTTGAGACCGCTTTTGTGCCAGCTGTATCTCTTACCAACACTCCAGTGGCAAGCAAATATGTGGTCTGAAACCGTCAGGTCATTGCTCTATCTCACCCCCTCCTAATTGGCCATGTGTCTCTATGGCTGGTTGAAAGCAGTGGTTGTGTGGATCATTGACAGAAAGGCAATAGATGACAGATTCAAAGTTCTCAAATGCAAATAAATGCCACTGGACATGAATGTGATCATCATCATGAGTCTTTACTAACAACTAAATGAGAACAACACAACATATCACGACAGATTGCAGAGGTGTAATAATGAAAGATTTTATGATAGTTCCAGAGACATCATTTGATTGGTTGTAAAATTAATAAATGCCTTGTCCCATGGCTTCAAGAGAACTGGGTGAAATGTTTGCTAAGAATTAAACCTAAATCTAAACAAAACCTCCTAAACATTAAACCCTCCAAAGAAAAACACAGAGGAAGGGGTTGGGGGGCGGAGAAGTCCTTACACACACGTTCGCATTCAAACGCACACACACACACATACATGTGCCTGCCCTCACGTCATAATGTGAACCATCTTGTTCCACTTCCCCACTCCCTGCTCCCAGTCCCGGGAATGGGGCAGAGTTCGCCTGTAGCCGGAGCCAAAGCTGACTCAGTGGCCACTGGACTGCTGCGAGCTCCTTGCCAGCCTCTTCGTTGGATCCATTCTAGCCTCTCCCGTCTGCGTGCCATCAATCTCTCTCACGATTGTGTGGAGAAACGACGAGGGGTTTTTTGCGAGCGTTGCCCTCGTTCAGTGAGAAAGTAAGGGCATAAAAAGGGCAGACAAGCCGGGCTGTCTGTTCTGCAACTGGGCGACTTCTCAAAGTCGTTCTCTAACCCCTTGTGCGACGAGGTAGGTATACTGCTCAGCGCCAGTGAAACGGGATATGGACCGCAAATAGTCCTGGAAACAAGCATATTGAGGTTTCCCCTGAGTCAAGCGCTATTTTTTGCCTGTGAAGGGAGGGTGATTGAATCGGAGGCAGATGGGTCTGCCACATGCATTACAGCTTGTGTTGTGGGAATGGAAACATCTTAATTGTCAGCTGAAGTGTGTCATTTACTCTTATTTCAGTTGACCACAGAGAACATAATTGATAATGGCAACTAAAGAGTATAGGGCATAAAGGGCATAAATTCATGACTGTATTTCAGGAGTTTTTTTTACAGTAAAACCAGCTAACATGTAACAGGCGCCTCTCAGAGTAGGTTAGTGCTCTCCTCAAGAATGTTTACTTTTGCTGTCTGAAATACTCCAGGGTATTAAGCAAGACGTGAGGTCTTTTTCCTCATACTGTAATGCAACATAATGCATGAGGCAACAGGGGATTTCAGATTCAATTATGCAAACAAAACATGATCTTGACATTGCCCCCGGTGTGGGGCGACTTATTATTTTGGTATGTTTCAGAGCAAAGTCTGCTCATGTGATGGCCGGATTGTAAGTAATATGATTTGAGGGCTTAAAATGTTTAAACCACACTCTCACTCTAACTCTCCCTCTTTCTCGCTGTGGCTTATCACAAAACCACTTCAATAATCTAAGGCAACCTAGGTGAAAGGGAAGTAAGTACATGGCAAATACAGTACCAGCACTATGGCACTAGTCTTCACAGCAGGTGGCCTGAGAGGATGATTGGCAGTTATTCTCAGACAGATAGGTTACTGGGCCTGAAAATGGACCACAGCTGCTTCATGGGTTTTTTCAGTAATTTTCTCCCCTTTGTCATGTCCAATGCTTAAAGATTACCCTTTAACGTTTGTAAAATGTTATCCTATGATATGTCCAACTATTTTTTCCCTCCTTCCATTCTAATCCATCTTTTTCATTACAAGAGTTCAGACATGATCAGGTTTGAGTGGGAAAGAGATGTGACTATTCTGTTCAATCACATAGACAGTGTAGCTCCTTTATCGCCCCAATTAACGTCAGGATAATTCAGTTTGAGTAAAACCCCACATTCAGAACCAGCTCAAGAGCTTGCTGAACGGGCCCGTTGCTTTGAGACACAAGAGGATTGCTATCTCCCTGGCTCTACACAAACCAGACACCGGAAGAAAGCCAGCCTGGGAGATAAGGCCCATTAGATTTAGCTATTTCTCCCCACTCGTTTGATTTGATGTACAAGTGAGTGTTTCCAGAAAACAAAAACACCCGGGTTTGCCTGGTCTAGATTGAGCTGTGTACTGTGTCTAAGAACCCTGATGGGCCCCATATGGTTCTGAGCCAAGAAGGAATTACGGAATTACTCTTTCTGACAAGACATGAGAAATATGACCTCATTCTTTAGCTTTGTTTCAAAGTGAAGTTAGCACTGCACTGAGTAAGCACTGCAAGGTGCTGATATAGCAGAGAGGAAATGTGCATGGTTTTTCTTTGTGTGACATGCACTCTCTGAAACTGCAGCCAGTTTAAGGAAGGAAAGTTCAAGTGCCTACAGCAAGCTTTTTTATTTTTATTTCCAAACAGTGTCTAAAATCACTGGGCTCTGTGAAGGCTCCCTTCACTCATACATACATACATTGATTATATATTTTTAAACACTGGTAAAGTCAATAATAACGATGTGAGGCTTCGAGAGGATTGAAGGGGGAACGGAAACGTTCAAAATGTTCAACACCCTTCTATCTGCACTACAAATTCCACAGGAAATCATATTTTTGAGCGTCATACGCACGTTCAATAGAAAAATTAGATACAACTCTATTGATGTTCCCACTGAGATCACAGGCTAACACATCTTGTGGTTCAGCTGTGTAACATTAGCGAAGTACCACCTAAGAACTGAATTATGAATCTCCACTCCACACTGACGAAGGTTGCCTTAAAATACGTCGCTCTCTCTGCCAAACCACCAACCACGCCCATAACATTCGCTATTTTTTGTTGCTCAGAACATCTGAAACGGGGTGTTAACACTACCCACCGTCGTGAGCCCCCAGAACAACAATTCGAAGAGGAAGAAACTCGAAACTTTTAGAATAGATGATTACTCACCGTCCCAGTCGCTCACGCGCGCGCACGAGCACACTCACGGCGAGAATTAAGGTACCGCACCACTCGACACAATTTTACTAGAGACCATGCCATGCAACGGATTCGCTGTCTTGTCGAACATCGTCTTAGGATCGGAGTAAGTAGGCTGTACTTTCCTTGTAAGCGTATTTATCTTGTTTTCAAGAAGACCAATATTTTTTCACTATCCGGTGAGCTTATTAGATGTGTTCCGTCACACAAATGTGGTCTTTCTAACAGGCTACATTATCTACATCTATAGTCCTTTAAGTTAAGCTATAAAGTCAAGCCACACAGCACCATGAACCTAACCCTTTTACCTAATTAAATAGTTTGAAATGTCGTTTAGAAAGAATATTTTGTGGTCTTTTCTGGCAACTTGAAAACTTAATTGTCAAGCCCATCAAAGCGTACTTTGATATGAGGATAAGACGACGCAATAACTTCTTTAAGTCCATGAAACACGTAGTCTAATTTGCAATATTATCGGGAAAGTACGAGTAGGCTGAGGTGCCTCACGAGGCATTTGTTACAAACAATGTTTGGAGTTCTTTTTGATTGTTGGGGTCTTATGCGCTCCCACCAGAGACGAAGAAGGTTGTGTTCATGAAAAAGTGGTTCAAAAAACATGTCCTGGTGGTCTACCCTACGACAAAGGCTTTCAATAGTATCTCAGCTTTGTTGGTTAAACGTTTGGCTCGACATTTTCAATGTATGTGTCTTAATTAAGTGATTGCAACGCAGAATGGCTTCTCTCATGTCAGTAACATTATAACTACACTGGTGTAATAGCCTATGGAAAATAGTTGTCTGCTGTCGTCTCAGGAACTTTCGCAAGCCCATTTGTGCTACACTGGGAGTGAAACGTGTTGTCCTTTATTCAGTACAGTGAATAAACAGTATAAATAGAACGTCTGTTTCTGTCACAACACTGTGTAGTTACTTATTGTGTTTAGATTAAGCCTACACGATTAACTGTAGGCTTCAACTGAAAGATGCAGTGTTTCTTCTTCTCTCACTACTTTATACCCTACCCTTTGTGTTACGCGTAGTCATACAGCCAAATTTAACACATAGAGAAATTGAAGTCATGTCTTAATCCAAATCAGACCTTAGCCTATTACTCAAACTGTTGCTTATTTTACCCAGTTGCTCAAAGCTAGATTGCAGACCTCATCTCTGAGCTGTGTTCTGCTGGACAAAACGGCTGTGTAAAATAAGACCAAAAATGTATGTCTTGTCTTGGTGTTCAAAAACGCATGTCCTGGGTACTCTCACCTCTTCACTGAACTCAGGGCTGGTCAGACAAGGTATTGGAGAGGTAAAGGGCAGACTTGTGTGAGGAAAGAGTGCCTTTTGTTTCCCACACAAGGGAGCGAGAAGAGTCGTTTGTGTAGAGGAGACAGGATGGCAGGGCAGAGCAGCTGTTTTGCATTCCTTTAAATATGGGGTTGGGGGGTTGTTGATGATGGTACTGGTGATATTGGCCACATTTTTCTGCTTTTGTGGAGTAGGTTTTGATTGATTGGCATTGAGACACTCAGGACACATGCCCTTGCACTCTCTAGTCCCCTAAATAGCTATTGTAGTATTACATCCTGGTCACAAACTGTTCAACCTCCTTCCCTCTGGTAGGCGATACAGGGCACTGTTCGCCAAAAATCTGTATTTAAGCTGACACAAATACAGCTTCTTTCCCCAAGCAGTCACTGTTGAACGCTCAGAAATAGCCCCCACCCTTACACTGAACAAAGTCAATCAACACTGTTCTGCTCATCTACCTCATGTATACTGTAGTCTTACAATTACAATATTGTTATTAATACATTATCATTGCATTGAGCTGCTTTGCACTATATATTTACTGTAAATCTCAGACTAGACTGATATTGCACTATTCCTTCTCTCTCTTCAATTGTTAATGTATAGTTTTAGATTGTTTATTGTATCTTGCCTGTGCCTGTTGAGGTGTCCACGACCACGGCAACCTTGACAGGGACAACAAGGTGGCGGACATCCCCAGGTGTCCCCATCCCCAGCAAGTCTACATTTACAAAGAAAAATAGGGATTCTTGGGATTTTTGGCTTTGGCAGGTTCAAAAGGATTTTTCATGTAGCCTGTTAACATTTTGATAGCCCAAACAAATCTGTTCAAAGTTCAAACATGGCTAACAATAACCACATTACTTTTTATTGGGCTTTTAGAATGACATAGTCTATTTATCTATTTCTATCTATTTCTGAAAGGATTGAGAAGACATTTTTCACCTTAAAAAACAATCTGAGAAGTGTTGTTCATTTTTGTGATTGTTGAAGACATATTTTACCGCAAATAAGAATTATGCTGATCACAACCATTTGAATTCCTATTTAAATATATGTGAACAAGCACATACATATTGTCAGTTGCTTGAAAGCAACTTGTTTTTTTTTTTTTAAACAGAGGGACTAATTAAAAGCATTCACAGATAACAGCCACACAATCAAATCTGCATTTTAACACAGCTGTTTCTCATGTCAGTGTGCTGACCACTGTGCATCCTCTCCTAATATCCCTGCACATTTCTTTCCACTTTCCCTCCCTTCACTGGTGTATGGACTTTATGCATGGAGGGCTCTTTAGCCAGCTTATTTATTTCCGGTGGAGCGTCAGCTGTGTTGTAACTGCATCTTCTGTTATATTCTGCTCCTTAGTCCTTACATGTTCACTCCGACACTGAATATCTTGTCATCGCAACGTGCTGAATCGCTAGGTGCAACACCCAACCGGGTTCATGTAGACACTAATTACATTATAACAATAGTAGTGGCTACAACACACTTGGCTCCACCGGAGCTAGGGCTAGCCTGCAGAAGCCTGAAAGTTGTGGGTTCGATTACCGGCTTCCACCGTTGTGCCCTTGTAGGCACTTAACCCCAAGTTGTCTGGGGACAATGTAATCCATTGTAATAAAGCTGACATAAGTGCCTTTGGACAAGTGTCTGCTAAATGTCAAATGAAATGTAAATGTGTATCTATTTGGTTGTTTTAATGTGTGTACCTCTGCGCCTTGACCACCACAACCACTGGAAGTGCCCTCTTTGGGATTATACAATTTACCTTTGAATTGACTTTGAATTTAATTTGAATATCTTGTCTGTTTTTTGACATATCAATTTGCTGCCATGTGGACCTGTTATGTCAGATTTGTTTGAGTAGCAGTGGTGCAAGCTGGTGCCAGTTACTGTAGTATGAAAGCATTACTTTTGTGAATTTGCTTTGTTGGAAAGGTATCAGTGAGGTTTGTGTTGTGTGGTGGTATGTGTAACATGGGGTGAATCTTTCACATACTGTAGGCATCAGATTACAGTTGGGCACAGTGCTTGCCAGCTTTATTTAGGCCTCAAAGTTAGACTATTTCATAAGTGGTTTATATAATGATGGCCAGGGTGTAAATTATTTTTTTTTATAAAGCTTGACAACTTGGATTTGATGACATGCACTATTTCTGGTAATAATCTAAATTAGTGATAAACATTTCCAAGTAAATGGACAGCAAGAATGAATCATTTGTTTCTGTCTGGATGTGGTTTCTTGAGGTCAGAGGAGCGCGGTCAGTTGTTTTGTGTTTGGCCTGTTTGATACGAAGAGAATGGTAACAAGATTGACATGACAGGATCTTACATCTTATGCCCACTCAGAATCAGTTTGAACATGACTCCTCTCCTCTTTTTAAGTCGATTGACTCTATCTTTTCCTACTTGTCTTGTGTAGCGACTGATCCATCTATCCATCGAGTCTGATTCGTAGCATGTTACTGGAAGGTTGTCCTCATACCGCTCAAATCCACTCCCCTGTGAATGTTTTGTTTGGTAGCTATCTGTATTATCTGTAACTGTTTACATTATTTTTTACAGATTTGTATTTTTGTATATTTGTATAGAGTCAGGGCGATTTAATAATATTTGAATTGTAATCTTAATTTAAATACATTTGAATGGAATGAAATGAAGAGAAGCTGCAAGACCTGCTCTTCAAACCCACATAGTGTTGATTCTCCAACTCGGGGCCATCCCCTGGAGATGCAAGAGTGTGCACTTCTTTAAAAAACAAAAACAAAACAAAAAACAGCGCAGGGGTTGAAAGCATCAAGTTCACAGGAGGGGAAAGCCGCTGCTGAGCTGACAACTTTCATCTCTGCTTGGTGAGCCCCCGGTCAGCTGGTACTAAATAATGAATGCCAGTTTGGGCTGGAGACTGGTGAGGGAGACAGAGATAGAGACAGCGAGAGAGAGAGAGAGAGAGAGAGAGAGCGAGAGAGAGAGAGAGAGAGAGAGAGAGAGAGCGTGGGTGTGGCGGTCAGGTCTGAGGCCATGATGAGCAGCCTTTGAGCCTCGTCTGCCCTGTGCCTGGTGACGTGGATGTTTGAGTGAGTGTGTTTGGCTGGTGTGCTGGTGAATGCTGGTAGGCTGGTAGGTAATCTCTGTGGCACTGTGGTGTGACGATTGTGGTGATAATGGGATGTGTTGGAAGCTACTGTGCACCTCTTATAGTGGTTTGTGTTTGTGTTGTTGACTAGTTGTGCATAGTTTAATCAAAAGTCACGGATTATGGATCAGCTGGGCTCTGCCCTATGAATCAAGCATGATCAGATGCATCAGAGGTCAGTTAGTTGAGAGCAAGATGCAGTATACGACTGAAGAAATAAACTACATTTCTGTGTCCTGTCTAACAATTTCCTAACCCAAATTCTTCAGTAAATTTTGTTCTATGTACATATTAAAGAACTCCATTGTATTAAGGAAAGTACCTAAGGGTGCTTAATATGTTAAGTGGAGCCAATTAGTGGTTTGGGCAAATAACATAGTACTATTAAGTTGTCTAACTGTTCTAACTTCCATTCTCTATTCCTGTCTCATGGAAGCAAAATGCATGGAGCCCCAATAAGCCTGCCATCCTTGTGTGAGTCTAAATATCTGATGAACTGCTTATCGGTTCTCTCGGTAAGTAAGAGAAATGCTGCTTTCGAGATGTCTCGTAAATGTCTCGTAAATCCACCGCCCGAGTTGGAAAGTGTAAATTACCCAGCTTTCTTGCGGCATTTTGGGCAGGCACGCCCACTTTACCTCGGAGTACTTGAGGGTACCCCGAGGTGGACGTACGACCTTACAACAAACATGGCTGCGCCCATAGTTGAGATGAGATGACATGTATTTTTTTGCATATGTACTGTGTTGGTCATGTTAAAGTTGATGTAATGCTCTTACACACTAGATTACATTGCTGCTTCAATCCGGTCACCAATTCATGCATTGCACGGTCTTGCTGTGCCTGCAATACAATGCAACAATTTGTTTTCCAGCCGTTTAGCTAGAGGCTACATGTAGCATAAAACAATAACAATGACTAGCCTCCTGCTAATGCCCCTCGTGGCTCGAGAGAAAGGCGTTCCTAAAGCCAGTCATTGGTACATGTTGTACGGATGAGTGTACGATGATTTACGAGACATCTCGAAAGCAGCATAAGACTAGTTGTTCCCCCTCTGAGCTGACCTCACAAGTATGACCTGGGGCGAGTTTGGCTTGCATTTGGACTAGAGACTTGAGAGTCTTTCTCACGGTTGCATTTTAAGGGTACGTGCAGTCTAGGCATACATTTTTGTTTTGAGTAGACGTTTAAAAAAAGTCCTCGGCTTCTTTTAAATGCGATCGCAGGCGTCTTTTTCTGCAGCTCAGAGCTGTTTTTAAAATTGATAAATGTTCTATTTCTCGCGAAAAAAACTATGTCACTGTTTTTTGACAGCTGACCAATCACAAGCGGATACTTTGCATATCACAAAAAGACACTTCCGGCTGCTTTTTGGAACAAAAACGATGGCAGATTTTTTGATAACAATTTATAACTAGAAAATGTAATTTCGAGGAAATTACCAGTGCATGAAAATATAAACATACTGTATATTAACATAAAATGCAAAACAAACTTTTATTTGATAACAGTTGGCAGAAGTTATATATGATAACAACTGACAGTTGAAATGGCTGAACAGTTAAATAGTTGAGTAGTTTAAATAGTTAAATTATTTAATAGTGAATTATTGTAGTGAGGACATTTATTTTGAAACAGTTGTGGGCAGAGGAAATAGTTGAACAGGATCTGTAGAGCCAGATTGTATGTCTAAAGCCTGAGACAGAGTATATAGTTTAAAAGTTAAATGTAGATAGTGTAATGGATGTTGATAGACAGAAAGTTGAATGGATGTTGATAGGCAGATTGTTTAATGGATGTTGATGGGATAGTTTAATGGGTAGATGAGTGAATGGTTTGAAGAGGATGAATGGATAGAAAGTTGGATGGAATGCGCCTTATATCCTTGTAGAATGGAGATACACAGAGAGAGTTGGCCTAATTGAGCAGAAAGCAGTTGATACAGGTGCAATCAGTTTAACTAGCTTTTTGATGGGACCTAGTTGAGCAGCTGGAAGTTGATACAGGTGCAAATCAAGTTAATTAGCCCATTATGATGTCATAGTCCCCATACATTCCTCAAGTCTCCTTTTCAAGACCTACGTTACAAAGTTTGAACGAAGTTTCTACGTTAAACGGTTGAAGCTGAATTAGACGCAGAAATTTGGTGGGAAGAAGAAGAAGAAGAAGAAGAAGAAGAAGAAGAAGACTTCGGATAACAGAACAGTGCATTTTCATGCACTGTAATAACTACACACTGTAAAGCATTTATTAAGCATTTGTAAACTATTACTAAATGTTTTGTTCCTCATTTGTAAAACATTGTTCCTACAGTAATTCTCATCAGTAAAGCATTTGTACACATAGTTATGAATGGTTTGTTCATAGTGAATAAACCTATATCTAAAATATGTTGAGAAATTGTTTTTAATACATTTTTTGTAATATATTTAATACATTATGTAGTGGATGGCTAACATGCATTAGCCTGAAAAGTTGAGGGTTCAATTTCCTTGGCCTTTAATTTAATGTGCAAACATGTGCACGTCGCTTTGGATAAAAGTGTCTGCTAAATTAATAAATGCAAATGTAACCTTTACAACTCATTTGCAAATGCATTGGAAGGTATAGAAAGTCCTCAGTTTAGATGAGCTCACAAAATATAATTAACCACCCACTTGTAACTCCTGAGTTAAACAGGAAAATGTAATAGGAAGTGGTTTAAAATATGTATCAGCTCATCTAATCATTATTTTTTATTAAGGCATGCCTACATGTAGGTGTACATAGTTCCTTAGTTCCCATTCATGTGTACCGGTATGTAACACCTGTTACATGTAATATAATGTTTCCAAATAATGGAAATATTACTGTACTTCATCAACAAAGTAGTATTGCATAATGTATTACAAATAATGTGTGTGTGTGAGTGTGTTTGCAAGTTGGGTGCTTTTATGACTAGTTTTGGATAGTTCGGTCTTGTTCTTGTCTGAGGTATGTCTCCAACTGTCAAAGTGAACAGTATTGTGTTTGTTCAGGGTGTGTTCATCTACGGTGGTCGGGGTTGATTTTTTGGGTGTCCTGAACTGGACTTGGGCTGACTCATTATTCTGTGGGGCTGGGTTGTGTTCTTGGATTGAATACATGCACCATGTTGTTTTAGTTGGAGCTCCTCTCTGTTGCCCTGGGTTGCTTTGTGAGTTGTGTTGAGTGGGTTGTGGTTGTGCCATGTTGTTGTATGAGAAGTGTGTTACATTTGAGTTGTGTTGTGTTGGGGGCTGCATTTGAGGCGTCGTGTCGTGCTGTGGAGCTGTACTGGTCTGTGACGTGAGCAGACTGAGCTGATTGTTGCTGGACTGCTTTGGCCCGTAGCTGCAGTTTCTGGTTGAGGGCTGCAGCAGCAGAATGCAGTGGAGTGGCTGGCAGTTACTCTCTCTCTCTCTCTCTTCCTCTCTCTCTCTCACTCCCTCTCTCTCTCTCTCTCTCTCTCTCTCTCTCTCTCTCTGTGTTCTCCCTGAATCAGCTGAACATCAGCTGATCTAACTGGGTAATTCTCCTCCTCCTTACCCATTTATTTTCCGCAACATCGCTACCCCCCACTTCTCTCTCGACCTCCCTCCAACTCTCTCTCTCTATTTCTCTCTCTCTCCACCTCCCTCCAACTCTCTCCCTCTCTCTCTCTCTTTCTCTCTCTCCACCTCCTTCCAACTCTCTCTCTCCACCTCCCTCCAACTCTCTCTCCCTCTCTCTGTTTTTCTTGACATTAGCACTCCTGTGGTCCAGCAGTCCTAGAGCACCAGCCAGAGCCATTAGAGGCAGAGGGGCCTGGGAGCATAGGGCTCCTTGGCTCTGGATGTCTTTGGCTGACACCACTCCAAGCCTGAGTGAGTGTGCTGTGTTATGTGTGTGTGTCTGAAAATAGCAATAAAAAGGGTGTATGTTTGTTAACAGAGAGACAGTTTGTATGGTAGTATGCGTGTGTGGCGTGCATGCGTGTGTGCGTGCGTGCGTGCGTGCGTGTCTAAGCCCAGGCTATGGGCAGCAGCAAGAGACTGTCATGACCCCCTGGGAATAGCTTGTCTGCATTCGTCTGTCGTGACTGACCACACAAGCCCCATGGGGGAGACCACGTCCATCGATTGCAGCCCAAGGCAGTGGCGTGCAGCGGGGGTGGGAGAGATGGGTGGCTGGTTGCTGAGAGTAGAAGTGTGGATGTGGATGGGTCGAGACTTGCACTGTGATCGGTGTGTGTCTCACAGACATCAGTCTGAAGCTGTCATCTCAGCCCTCATCTCAGGGTGAGAGACTACCAGCCAGATCTGGACACTGCTGGGGAGGTCTGTGTGTCCTGCCTAAAAAGGACCTACAGACTGTGGGACTACAGATGTAAATTAGCCCAAGGCTAACTCTGGTGCAATGCATCAAATGTTTACATTGATGTTTTAATTGCACACTGTCCCTTACAAATAAATAAAAAAAAAAAGCATGTTGGTTTTAAGAAATGCCTAGGCTGCATGTGTCCAACGTCCATCGTGTGTGAGTATAGTGTGTGTTTTGGGGGAGGTGGCAGAGTGTCGTGAGGAAAGTGTCTCTCTTTAGTGCCTCACTTTATCTCTGTATCTCTCTCCATCTCCCCCACCCACTCACACTCTCTGTCTGACTATCTCGAATGGTCCTGCCCTCTCATCTGTCTCGCTCCATACTTGTCTCTCTCAGTCTCTGTCTTGTTGCTGAAGACAAGTGCTTAAGAACGGAGTGGCAGGAGCCTCCAGTCTAATGTGTGTTTTTCTTTCAACACGTGATTTTGAGGGTACAGCGAGTTCCAGAAAGAGACCCGTGTAAACTCAGTGCCCTGTTCACTGTTCAACGTGATGCAATCGTTTTCTTCTTCTTCATGATTTATTGCTGTTGAGTGGAAATGTGGTTGTTAATGAAAATGCATACATCATCCAGCTATGTGGTCTCAGTGTTTCCCCTACAATGTATTCATCAGCGGCGCAGCGGCGCTCCTGGAATTCAAGCGCCACTGCAAAAAAAGTTGCCTAATTAAAAAAAAAAAAAATAGATGTAAGTGAACTTCACGAACAGCTGCCGTTCGTTCAGGTTTCATGTCAGGGATTCTACAGATCACGCTTGTTTGTGTTTATTTTTAAGTTTATACATGGATTTCTATGCCACGTCACGAAAACATGCATGCGCAACCAAGAGGCAGAAAGCACCATAGAACAGCATAGAGCAAAAGAGCAAAAGAATAAAATGAGTTTTTGTGCTGAAAACTGCACCAATTCGAAATCACGATGGTTAGAGAATGTTAAATATGTTCAATATCCCTAATGGAATGCATTTCTTCGCCAAAAATGACAAAATACGATGTTATAATAATGCAAAATACGATGTTATAATAATGCAAATGAACGTCAAACTTTGAAATATAGTCTGAAATGAGATGTTATTATCATTGAGACAACAGGGGTATACAAAAAAATCCGATTGTAGCTTACAACAGCTGACCATTTAGGTTTAGTTTATAACATTGTGGACGGCCACCATCTGCCTCACGGCTGCGCGCGCATCTAGTTTTGTTGGTCAACGGGAAACCCGTGTATTAGCAGACGCAATTTTGTGCAAAAAAAAAAAACGTAGGAGCAGTATGTTAACCAAGGAACCAAATTAAACACGCCAGCGAGATAGCTCGCCCCTACCTTCAGTAGCCTATTCCCAGATAAATTCCACGCATTGTTTCGTTTTTGTTTGTGATACAGGCAATGCTTTCAAGCCCTGTGTTGCTAACATACCTAGACTGTGAAACTAAGGTCTAGCTAGCCTATTGGTGGGTTTAATTGAATTTGAGTAATAGGATACGCAACCATTTACATCTGAGATAGTTTCTAATTCCTGTAGAGCTCACAAAAACTAGATGTACCGCATAGCGGTACAAAATATGACCGCCGCTCAGTCCTGTACATCCGTTCCGCGAAAATAAATCACACTTCAATTTGTCTCCATCTTTTACTCCATCCCCCACTCTTGAAACTTTTGTGTATGCTTGTTTGGCATGCTTGAGTGTGTGTGTGCGGCTGCACAGAAAGTAGCCTACTGGTGCTGAAAAGGTGAATAGATTGTAGAATAGCCAAAGAAGATGTAGCATTGTTATGAAACCTTTAAAATCTCTAAACAATCACAAGTAGGGCAGTTCATCACAGTTCATCCATTGCAACTGGATTGATGAAAGGTCACTTACACCTGTAGGCTACATTGTATTTGGGAAAAGCAAAAGGTATCAGCATAATGTTATTTATTTATTTATTTATAAACAAAAACATCTCTGTCAGTTCCATGCCGTTTTCAACAGCTATCAAAAACAAAGGTCATTTTTGGATGGATGGATTTTTTGTGAATGTTTCTTCTTCTACATAAGATTTTAGTCATCTTTAGTTCATGTGATACTTTATTGTCAATGCACAAATTAAGTAACAGTAGTCTGAAACGTTATTGTTAATGCACAAATTAAGTAACAGTAGTCTGAAACGAAATGCTGTTTTACATCTAACCAGTGGTGCAAATAACTGACATGTCCAAATGGGCCTTGATGAAATGCGTCGCTAGACTGTTCATACACATTTTAACGGGCCAAAGTTGAAGAGGTGTTGTCTGTTATTGTTCGTGCAAATATAGGCTGATTCATGTTCCCTTGCATTGTGTAACTGAGGTCCATGGCTAGTCTGGCTTTCACCAGACCAAACTCAATCTTTTAAGAAATCAAAAAATAAATAGCGGGCAGATCAGGCTGGGTTCACCCAGCCTAGTCTATAGGCACCCGATATTGTTTAATTTTCCGATTGAGATATCCACGCTCTGGCTATTCTAAATACAAAAATGCATCAGGGAGTTATGACAAAACTGTAACTAACAAACTAGATCCTAATAGAAAGCTGTTAGCTTCCCTAAGCTACATGTAGGCTTATAAGGTAGGCCTATTTACAACATAAATTGTCAATAGGCTATGCTGGTGACACAAATAAAATCTTCTTTGGAAACCAATGGCTTACGCCTTACAGTATCAAGCGGACTTAAACTGCCATTTCGTGGCGAAAAGTTGTAATAAAATTCACGCAACTCCATGAGTCAAGGAAAGCGCGAATGAAGTAGCCACTTCTAAATGGGACCCACTACACAGTAGCTTAAGGTGTGTTGCTAAAGCAGCCATAATAAAATGAAGGTGTCATTGGATACTTCACACACACACATGCTTTTTAAATTCACAGACTACAACTACCAAGCTGGAATCAAAGCACATCGATTCCCCTCTCACACCCTGCATGCACTTAAAACAAAATAAACAGGCGTCTCAGTCTCACGCATGTATAGGCAAAACTGTATCAGACCGGTGTAACGTTGGTAAATCTTCCATTGCACAGAATGATTTTTGTAGCATGTGCAACAAATGACAGTCGAAAGATACAATTACAGTGCTGCTATCAATTTGCTTGGTATAACCGCATTTATAGTTTTCTACAAATGCAATCAATCAAATTGGCCTCCATCACTCAACCAACGCTAACGGTAACATTACCTAGGTCCTTATTGACAGTGGCGGTTCTAGGATTTTTCTGAGACAGGGGCCACAAAGGGGCCACATCATACACTGAGGGGCCAAGAACCGGTCAACATCCATGCACAGAAAATCCCTTGTTCAGTAAGTCAGTGGTGTAGTCTGTGATATGCAGGACTATGCAGTATACCCACTTAAAAAGCATCACCATCTCAGTATACCCACTTAAAATAGGCAAGGAAAGGTATTAACATTTGGGGTTGATCACAGTATACCCACTACAGCTAACTAGACTACACCACAGCAGTAAGGTGCATATATTTCACCAGTCTCACCTTGTTCAAATACTTTTGTTAAAAAACTAAAAAGCCAATATAAATCTTTTTCCCGTTTATTTATAATGTGCATTGAAAACACAATATATAAAACTAAAATATAATAGACACTTCAGCGGAAATGCATTGATATTTTAAACAGAAATCATACATCATATTTGTACAATCATATTCATTTTTGTTCAATTGGACAAATTTTACTTCAACTCTTTCCCCTTTTGTTGATAAGAGAAACCACCTTCACTGCCAGTTTGCATACATTTAAACAAACAAACAAACACACACACACACACAGCATGTGAGCAACAACTACATCATATTTACACTATTTTTGTTTTTTCAACAATTATTTTTACAATGGTCTGATTTGGAATGGTCTTTGAATCACCGTCTTGCTTCCAGTTACAAAAGTCTGATTCTGATTTGAAGACAGATGATGGGGAATTTGGAAGCGAAAAAATTATGGAAGGGGTAGCAAAACACTAAATATGGAATACTCCAACCATTTGAAGTCTTTGTATTAGAAGTCATTTAGTGGCCCCTTCCTATTTCCATGCTGTATCTTGCGGAATACCTTTGGTTGCACAGAACCAGCTGCTCTATAATGGGAAATGTCTGGAGAGAAAGAAAATGAAACAAGTTTGAGTAACTTAATTGTTATTAACTTTCATAACCCACTGTCAATCTTTTTACTTTTTTAACACCTACCTTTAATGTCATGATTACATTATATTAGTGGTGTGTAAGTCTAGGTGCCTTTCATTTTAAGAAGGAGAGTAACTTGTGTCCTTGTCTGTAGTAGGCTATTATTTGGAAATGAGATGTGCATGAGGATGTAAGTCAGGATGTTTGCTGTTTGATTAATTAAAATAAGTATTGAAAAAACAAACAACTTGAAGAGAACCTGTCTTGGATCGCAGGAGTGTCATGCAAAATATGCTCACTGTAGTGGCAACAGGAAATAGCATCGTACCATTAGGAGCAGCTATGCTTGGTGACTGTGGTGATTCTGAAGACTGTGGGTTAAAGTCACCAGCTCCAATCTGAGCCTAGGCCATCCCAGTCTGTAGGTGAAACACAAATGTGTGTCACAAAATCCATACTTGTATTCAGCATGTCGTCTAGCAACTGTAAAACCAGTTAACAATAAAAAAAATCATATAAAGCTTGAGTGAATAGGGTAGAACATTTAACCAATTTATCTCAATGAAACTCTACTTTGAGACAGAATTCATGCGAAGTCCATGAATCAAATAAACTCAGAATAGTGGTTAATAACTTTGCAATGATAGCTCACATTAACTCTACAAAAACGTAGTGTTAGCTAACATTACCCCTCAATTAGGCCTGCATTTTCATGAGATTTAACGTTAATGTTATGACAAAACTGTAACTAACAAACTAGATCCTAATAGAAAGCTGTTAGCTTCCCTAAGCTACATGTAGGCTTATAAGGTAGGCCTATTTACAACATAAATTGTCAATAGGCTATGCTGGTGTCACAAATAAAATCTTCTTTGGAAACCAATGGCTTACGCCTTACAGTATCAAGCGGACTTAAACTGCCATTTCGTGGCGAAAAGTTGTAATAAAATTCACGCAACTCCATGAGTCAAGGAAAGCGCGAATGAAGTAGCCACTTCTAAATGGGACCCACTACACAGTAGCTTAAGGTGTGTTGCTAAAGCAGCCATAATAAAATGAAGGTGTCATTGGATACTTCACACACACACATGCTTTTTAAATTCACAGACTACAACTACCAAGCTGGAATCAAAGCACATCGATTCCCCTCTCACACCCTGCATGCACTTAAAACAAAATAAACAGGCGTCTCAGTCTCACGCATGTATAGGCAAAACTGTATCAGACCGGTGTAACGTTGGTAAATCTTCCATTGCACAGAATGATTTTTGTAGCATGTGCAACAAATGACAGTCGAAAGATACAATTACAGTGCTGCTATCAATTTGCTTGGTATAACCGCATTTATAGTTTTCTACAAATGCAATCAATCAAATTGGCCTCCATCACTCAACCAACGCTAACGGTAACATTACCTAGGTCCTTATTGACAGTGGCGGTTCTAGGTTTTTTCTGAGACATTTTACTTCAACTCTTTCCCCTTTTGTTGATAAGAGAAACCACCTTCACTGCCAGTTTGCATACATTTAAACAAACAAACAAACACACACACACACACAGCATGTGAGCAACAACTACATCATATTTACACTATTTTTGTTTTTTCAACAATTATTTTTACAATGGTCTGATTTGGAATGGTCTTTGAATCACCGTCTTGCTTCCAGTTACAAAAGTCTGATTCTGATTTGAAGACAGATGATGGGGAATTTGGAAGCGAAAAAATTATGGAAGGGGTAGCAAAACACTAAATATGGAATACTCCAACCATTTGAAGTCTTTGTATTAGAAGTCATTTAGTGGCCCCTTCCTATTTCCATGCTGTATCTTGCGGAATACCTTTGGTTGCACAGAACCAGCTGCTCTATAATGGGAAATGTCTGGAGAGAAAGAAAATGAAACAAGTTTGAGTAACTTAATTGTTATTAACTTTCATAACCCACTGTCAATCTTTTTACTTTTTTAACACCTACCTTTAATGTCATGATTACATTATATTAGTGGTGTGTAAGTCTAGGTGCCTTTCATTTTAAGAAGGAGAGTAACTTGTGTCCTTGTCTGTAGTAGGCTATTATTTGGAAATGAGATGTGCATGAGGATGTAAGTCAGGATGTTTGCTGTTTGATTAATTAAAATAAGTATTGAAAAAACAAACAACTTGAAGAGAACCTGTCTTGGATCGCAGGAGTGTCATGCAAAATATGCTCACTGTAGTGGCAACAGGAAATAGCATCGTACCATTAGGAGCAGCTATGCTTGGTGACTGTGGTGATTCTGAAGACTGTGGGTTAAAGTCACCAGCTCCAATCTGAGCCTAGGCCATCCCAGTCTGTAGGTGAAACACAAATGTGTGTCACAAAATCCATACTTGTATTCAGCATGTCGTCTAGCAACTGTAAAACCAGTTAACAATAAAAAAAATCATATAAAGCTTGAGTGAATAGGGTAGAACATTTAACCAATTTATCTCAATGAAACTCTACTTTGAGACAGAATTCATGCGAAGTCCATGAATCAAATAAACTCAGAATAGTGGTTAATAACTTTGCAATGATAGCTCACATTAACTCTACAAAAACGTAGTGTTAGCTAACATTACCCCTCAATTAGGCCTGCATTTTCATGAGATTTAACGTTAATGTTGGCAGCTGCTAAACCTTTTCCTCAAGCGAAAAATCAAACGCACTGGCGCATGTAATGTTGGACCCCAAACAAACAGGATGTCCATTTCTCTGCAGTGCCATTTCATATAACGCCATTCAAAAATGTCATACATTAATGTTTACCTGACTCTCATTAATGTTACCTTACCATGCATAAAATCTATCAGCATGCCAACAATTAATTCAAACCTGAACTCAGGTAACCTAACGTTAAGTTAATGTTAACCGTTCACTGACTAAGTTACGTTAGCAGCTTGCTGCTGCTTCATAATTTAATTGACAAACCTAACAGCAACAAATAAACGTCCTTTTCACATATTAATGATAACTCACATAGCCTAGATTTGTGACTCACCAAGAAACTTCTGTGGAGGATGAAACGCTGCCATTGATCGGTTCTTCACGCTAGCTGATACTTTCGTTAGCCAAATGTATCAGTTCTTCGCATTAGCCGAGAGTTCTCTGGTAAGCCAAATGTATTCTTTCTTTCGTGCACAGACCTAAGCAGTTCTTTGTGTGCTTTAGCTTTCAAGCTTCAAAAGGTGCATTACTGCCACCAGTTGTTTGGGAATGGAATTGCATCTCTGATCATCGCTCTCAACAAGTTTGACATTCATTGATGATTGACGGTACAGGGGCCATTCAGGGGCCAATGAAATTTCAGGTGGGGCCCATGCCCCTGTTGCCCCGCCCCTAAAACCGTCCCTGCTTATTGATATTATAAGATTAACGTACCTGCAGTAAAAACTAAGCATGTCCGATAAACATCCTCAGATTTATTTCAGCTTCAAGAAGAAATGGAAATTACATTTCATGTGAACATCATCCTATCCTTATTAGACGTTCTCTGCGGTAAACTACACTCCTTGTATGAAGCGTCCATTGTTTTTCCAACCCACTTTTAACTTCCAACAAAATTACGTCTCACTGCAACGACGCGCCATCTAGTGGACAAACGACTACTTATCGCCAGTACTGGAAATGCAGCCATGATGATGATGATGAATATTTATTTTGGCTTTCTTTTAATCCTAATCCTTGTAATTATGTATCGTCCGTTCTAATACCGATAGTATGTGGGTGCCTGTGTGTGTGTGCATGTGTATATGTGTGCACCGCCATCTACAGGCCAATGAGTGTACAGTCACTAAATGTACACATAACCTAATTTTTTTTAGACCCCCCCATGGATGAAATTCTACGAAACTTGGCATACCCCCAGAGAATGCCAGGTCAATCATACACATAAAATTTGGTGCAGTTCTGAACATCTTAACTGAAGATAGGGGCGATTAAAGCAGAATAATATTGCATTTTCATTTTTTACCGGGGAGGGGGGGGGGGTGCAAATCACAAATGAGTGATTATGGGCCAGATTGATGTGGGCCCTTGAGACCAACATACCATAAAAGATTCTTCATCCTCAGTGCCACGGTTCAGGTAGTTATTTAGGAAAAACTGCTTTTTTTGCGGTTTGGGGGGCCCAGCACGGGGGGAGTGGCCCCCGGGACAAAACTAAATTTTTCCGTAAAAGTCTAGTGGGACTACATACCCACCAAATTTCATGTGCCCCGGTGGTTCGGTGTCCCGGGTATCGTTGACCAAAAATTCAGGAAGTAGATGACGGGGGGAAAAAAAAAAAAAAACTTTGACAATCCCTACATAATAATGTAAATGGAAAAAGGTGAAAGAAAAACATGAATAATCCTGTTCAAGTACTGCAATAATCATGCTTTGTAAATGCTTGTGTTGATGGTTATGTCATAATTTGTAACTCAATCTGTCCATTTCTTTCACAAAATCTACCAGAAGTCACCATTTAAGGAGTCATTTTTTCAAAATTTTCTCTTTTCTGGGGGGGGGGGGGGTCTTCCTACGATCAACAACACCGCTGATGGAAAACATTCTAGGGGAAACACTGCTCTGAGGAAATATCGCTCACGGTTAATTGGCTGTTTATCATTATGCCTTTTGCTAAGTTTAGCCCTGGAGTTTAGAACGATTGGATGAAATATGTTTTGGATGTTAATCTATTTCCGTGTGTGTGTGTGTGTGTGTGTGTGTGTGTGTGTGTGTGTGTGTGTGTGTGTGTGTGTGTGTTGCAGGAACAGGATGGTGGTGCAGTGTATGGATATTAGACTCCTGGACAGAAACATGAAGAGCTGCGACTGAAGAAAAGTACCAGCCTTTAGCAACACAGGAAGTCGAGAGACAGAGAGAGCTCAACCACCACCAACCCCCACCTCCCACCCCACCATCCTACTCTCCGTTTCTGTTTCATTTCCTCGACAATCCGTAGCATACTGAATGCTTCCCACTTTGAGACGGGAAGCAGGGCCATGCCACTGTGCTGAAGAGGGCACACAGGGACAAACCAAGCTGCTGACGAAGGCCTTGGGAGAAAGGGCCGGGAGTCTGACAATCTCAGGCTCGTGCCGTCCTCTCTGAACACCTGTGTGCCAGTGAGAAAAAACCTTTTTACTGATAATGAGAGGGGCAATCTGATGAGCTGATATATGCTGTCACAAGATTGTTGTCTGTAACTGTACACTGACCTGTACACACACACACACACACACACACACACACAAACTTTCCTCAGGCTCTTTCCCAATTCCCAACAACAGAGGCCATCATGATCCTGAAGAAGAAAGCGTACCTTGTTGCGTTGCTCTGTGGCATCCTGTTCTTTATGATCCTCACACACACCATCCAGAAGGGCGCTATCCTGCCTGGCTACATGGTGGCCTTCACGGGCACCACAGAGCGCATGGCAGCAGCAACCAGCCGCACGCCCACGCCACCACCAACCACCACCAAAACAACCATCACCACTACGCCTGGTCGAGCGCACACCTGCAGCTGCCCCACCTGCGTGGCAGACTCTGGGGTGTCCAAGTGGTTCGACCAGCACTTCGACCCCAAGCAGCAGCCTTACCTCATCAAGGGAGAGAACCTGATGGACTCTGACTCCCTGAAATGGTGGATGGTAAGACCCCTGTCCAGTTTCTCTTCACATATGTGTTGGTTTGTGTTTAGGGGCGGAACATGCTTCTACAGTTGCAGCGTAACACCGTAGTTTCCTCATTGAGTGTTCTGGAGTTTGAGTCATAATACAGAATAATGGCCACTGAATGCGTCATGTCGCTATACTTCATCATTATCATTAATAGTCAAGTCAAGTCAGTTTTATTTTTGAAGCGCATTTAACATGCACAGAGTGCAACCCAAAGCGCTCCACAAACAAGACACATAACAACAAGACAAAAGATGCCGGATGGAGCGGTGTAGTCGCCAGCGTGCCCATGACATCAAGACATGACAAATACATTTAAAAAATAACAAATACAAAAAATGCCGGACAGAGCAGCGTAGTCGCCAGCGTACCCGTGACACCAAGACATACAAGACAGACAACAAAACAAATAAACAAATAAAAAAGTAAAAACAAACATATATATATATATATATATATATATATATATATATATATATATATATATATATATATATATAATATATATATATATATATTTAAAAAGGGGGAAAAGTGATGTTAAAATTAGTCCAATTTCCAAACCAGCTGAAAATGTCCAAGGGCAATGATCTGTGAAAACTGTGCACAGAGCTGTGTCTTCACAACCGATGCAACGGCAACAAAGTTCTTTAGCAACTGACCAATCCGGTGAATTCACTGGCAGTCTGGAGATAACGTTAACGTTAGGCCTTGTAGACTGCGGTCTGGGGATCACTGGAAGCACAGTCTGAAGTAGTGGGCGATCATGTAGATCCGCAATTCGGTGGACTTTTAACAGCGACCGTTTGTTGCTTCGTGAGATTGCAGCTCTTCACTGTTAACGTTAGTCTGCAGTTGGCATGGCAGCTCGCAGGTCAGCAACAGCTCGCGGCCACGGCAGATCTTTCGCAGAGTAGCCTAGGTCCAGCTGTCCCGAGAGATCCCCTCAACCAGACAGTGAAGTGCAGCACCGCTCATGGATGGATGGAAGGATGTCCGATGCCCAGCTAGGGCAAAAACTAGCCATAACAAGCTCCCAATGGACAAACGTCAACGACATCAGCTGACTTAGAAGCAGTAAAAAGGACTAAGAATAACACGAAAACTATAAAAAATAACGTAAATAAATAGGTAAAACATTTAACTAGACAAACCAATACAAAAAATAAACATGACATTACATAAAATTACGAATATTACATAAAAACAAACAAAAACATGATGCCAGACGGAGCGGCGTGTCTCGCCAGTGTCCCCGTAACCTAGCAACCAGCAATAGATAGATAGACAATAATTGTATTTTATATGGTTGTTATATATATGCAGAGGCGGACAGAGTACACAGCTTCATTACTTGAGTAAAAGTACAGATACCCTTTGCTAAATTGAACTCAAGTACAAGTAAAAGTCTGTAAAACAGTTAGATGTCTACTTAAGTAAAAGTACTGAAGTACTTGTTTTTAAAAGTACTTGAGTATCAAGAGTACAAGAGTAGCCTACATTTTCTAAATATTGCATTACTACTGCCATAGTGCTTACATTTATGTACAGAAACGTCCTACATGGAGTTATGAAAAATGTTAATGTTAATACCTTGGAGAATGTAATAGGAATTGAAAGTAAAATCAAGTCATTTTCATCTTTTTACCATGTTGCCAGGGATGGGCAGTATTTCTAATACATGTATTTAAAATACGTATTTCAAATACAAAATACTATTTTGTAATTAAAACACTTGAAGCGAAAACTATCATTAACTTGTTCAGAATATTGAAATAGTCCATGGTTTCGTCTCTTATCTAAATCTAACCATGGAGTTGACTTTGGCTGAAAGCTGAAGGTGATTGCTGATAGGCTGTCCCAATCAGTGGCGCCTGCACAATCCAATCACGTTTGAGAGGGAAACAACAAATTGAGGGTTTCCGAGATTTTTCTTTTTTCCTTTTTTTTTTAGAAGAAGTAACGGGTACTCACGGTTATGGATAGAAATGGAGTAAAGAGTACAATATTTGCCTCTCAAATGTACTTGAGTAGTCATGAGTACTCCCCAAAAAGGATACTCGAGTGAAGTACAGATCCTTCAAAATTGTACTCAAGTACTGTACTCAAGTAAATGTACTTTGTTACTTCGCTCTGTATATATGATACACCAAGTCATAAAAGAGGCCCATAAAAGAGTCCCAAGTTTAGTCCACTCCAGTGGGGGCAGGTGATGATGGTGGGAATGACAGCCCAGGTCATGAGCATCTGCCATTGCCAGAGCCATAGAAAGAGAGAGTTGCGAAACTCTTTGATGTCGCCACCACGTGATCAAAAGTGCCAAAAAAACCTGTGCTGAATGGCTGTATCGCCATTATCGAGGATAGGATGTATTTCTCGGTGCTTAATCTAGTAACTTCTTGACTACTGACTAAGTGATTGGCCGTTTTCAGTCCCAAAACTCCCATAATCTGGAAACTGGCATGGAAAACATCCTTTCCACGGTCACTTATGGGAGTGTCACCAATCTGTGTTCTCTACCGCTCTGCTATTGGCTGTAGGCAGTGAATGGATTCTTGTAGATAGAACGGTTTCTTGAAATCCGGTGAAAGATCACCGGATTTCCCCTTTAAGATGATAAAATTCTGCGTTAAGGGTTGTTTTAGGACATGTTTAAGTAGCCTACTACAGTATGCCCATTGCCAGCCACCCTGAGAAGTCAAAGGCGATTCAAAACGAGTCAGAAAAGTCAAGACAGGACCAATGAACTGGTATGATAAGGGATCAGATTCCAAAAATAATTCAGTGGAAATGCATGGATTCCAGTTGCTGCTACTGGAAGAAACTGGAATCCATGCATTTCCACTGAATTATTTTTGGAATCTGATCCCTTATCATAGCTGTTCATTCTTACTCGTTGCTCGACTTATCGTGACTAAATTCAAGATGGCTGCAAACGCTAAACTTCGTGAAGATACTGTCTGTATAAATCATCTTGTAAGTAAACTACCAGTGCTTTTTCAAAGTTCTCAATGTCTCGTTTTAAATGGCAGGGCCCTCGGAAGTCTACCAATGAAGTGTGGAGATACATTGAGCCTCGTAAATGGGTGTAAAACAGTGATTTATTTGCATGGCTAGCCCGATGCCGAAGCACCAAAGCTGTTGGTAGCATCGGCTAACTAGCGCCAGATTTTGGAGTGCAGGGGACAAGCCGAGATGGGCTATGAGACATACGTTCACACTCGGTATCATGTTTCAATACACTTTAGGTCAATATCACACCGGAATTCTCCTTTAAACGTCATCCAACTGGCAGAAAAGGTGAAAAACACTGTTTGGTATGCAAATTATCGCTTATCTCAAACAGTACATGAAAAAAAATAATAAAGATGGATGCTAAAAATCTGAAGACAAAACATTCTGCAAAAAAAAATAAAAAATACAGCCATTCAGAACAGGTTTTTTGGAACTTTTGATCACGTGGTGGCGACATCAAAGAGTTTTGCAACTCTCTTTCTATGGCTCTGGCAATGGCAGGTGCTCATGACCTGGGCTGTCGGCAGAGGTGGAAAGTAACGAAATACATTTACTCACGTTACTGTATTGAGTAGTTTTTCTGTGTATTTTGTATTTTTTAAGTAGTTTATCAAATCGGTATTTTAAATTTTACTTGATTACATTTTGAGTGAAGTATTGTACTTCGCTACATCAAAAATCCCATCCGTTACTTGAGTAAAAAAAAAAAAATTAAGACTAACGAAAACAGAAAGGGAGAGAGAAAAAATCGCGCCCTAAACCACTAGCCTAGTGATAATGATCAGCATGTAGCCTACAACAGGACATGAATCAACCAGTCTTTCTGAAAGTGATGGAGATGGAGCTGGATCACGAGATGCATCCGATTACATGTGTAGCCTAACCTATGAAAGTGTATTTTCTGCTATTTCAATGGGTTGTCTCCATAGACTATAGAACAGTCTGGTTGTCTCAGTTAGTTTTAGCACTAATGATTGTGGAGATATTCAAGCAAACACCATGGGATTTCGTGTTTTGACGTTTGTGCTCACCTTTCTTTGGAAAGACGTTTATTAGCAGTTGTTTCCCCTCATTTTGATGTCTCTCTTTTTAGTAACCTGACTTGGCTTTCTTGGAGAAAGTCATTGCACCAGTAGCACAACAATTAGCGATCCACTACTAGCGATGCTCAACCAGGCGGACTAAACCATTTAGCTCTTTAGCAAGGGAGAGTGAGAGTGACCTTAGACAGTTTTCACAATGTTTTGAATACAAAATCCAGTCAGTCAAACTTTACATTTCGTCTGACATTCATTTTGACATTTAATTTGGAAGTTAAAATATTCAGGTAAAATAAATATATGGTGGAAATAAGTATTGAACGCTTTTTTTTTTTTTTCAGTAATTAGCCTAAACTTCCAGTGAGTCTATTTGAAATTTTCACCACACATTATATCAACACACATATAAAAAATCCAAACATAAGAGTTATGTGAATTAAAGTGGAATGACACAGGAAAAAAGTATTGAACGTGCCTACTGAAATTTCTTCAATACTTTGTAGAAAAGCCATTGTTTGTAAAGACAGCTTCAAGACATTTCCTGTATGACAAAACTTATTAGTCACAGTATCAGGTGTGATTTTGGCCCATTGTTCTAAACAGATTCCAGGGGTCCCTCTTGTGAATCCTGATCTTTAGTTACTTCCAGAACTGTTTAATTGAATTTAATTGAATTGGCTGCCTTCAAGTCTTTCTGGAGCTTTCTCCGAGTGGTCCTTGGCTCTTGGAATTGACTATCCTTCTGACTCCCTGGTCAGAAATATTGCGAGGTGATCCTGTGCATGGCTAGCCTGGAAACCAGACTCTCTGACTTCGCAGAGAGTCTGGCCTAGATCCATAGGCGTTCATTTATTTCCGGGTGGGGAGGGCACAGTTTGAGGTTTAAAATCATTGGAGTTCCTTAGAACCGCTTTGAACCAATCACTAACAACCGGCGTTTTGTCATACAGAGAAGTTTCTCTGCAGCATGCCCATAACAAGCACGGGTGCATCTTATGAGCAAACAATTACACGTTTCATCTGCGTAACTCTCGCCAAAATGCATCATATAGTGTTTTGTGAATGTACCAAAGTCAAACTTTCATATAAATGCATAAATACGTCCAAAGCGCCACTTTTAAGCTTGTATGCGTTGTCGTTTTCGGGTGAAATGACCTTTTGAATGGGATTCCTATAGGGCTACTACTTTTTTGATACAATCGCGTCAAAATTGCTATTTTTCAAATACTATAAAGGCTCGACACAACATGAAACTTTGATCGAAGTATCATCAGTGTCTCTACACATGAACTCGAGCATTGAGAACATTGTTGGTGTACACAGAGTTTACTAAAAGAGAGGTTTTGAACAACTAAAATATTTTTAGTAAACTATGTGTACACGAACAATGTTCTTAATGCTCGAGTTAATATGTAGAGACACTGATGATGCTTCGATCAAAGTTTCAAGTCATGTCGAGCCTTCTTAGTGTTTGAAAAATAGCGATTTTGACCCGACCATGTAGCCTACTAAACTACAGTTTGACTCGGGTACGTTCGTAGCCTATTTCAAGTGACAAAATCTATGACTAAAGTTTAGCTGAAGATATAACATCCTACTCCACTGTGACTTCGTTCATGACACTCCTGTTAATAGGCTAAACTATTATTTACATTTGCTCAAAGATTTCATAAGTATAAGTCCTTTTCGCTCCCTACGTTGATGTATTCCACACGATCTGCTTCAGGGGCGGGGACGTAGTAATTTAAACACCTATGCCTGGGTAGGCTACGTAATCGCTCTCAGGGACGCCCTCTGTTCGCTGGTTGGTCGGCTGCCCAACTGCCGAAGTAAACGAGCGTGAATCAACCTATTCCAGACGGAGTACTGTAGGGAAAAGAAATCGACCGGAAGTACGTAGACAGGCCAAGGCCAGGCTAGTGCATGGCCGGTTGATGATGCAGTGATGTTTCTTCCACTTGCAGATAATGGCTCCCATGCTGCTTACTGAAGATTCTGAAGTTTTGAAATGCATCTGTAACCAGTTTCATTGATATGTTTTGCAACAACAAGGTTGCAAAGGTCTTGAGAGCTTTTTGCTTTTATCCATCATGAAATGTTTCTTGTGTGACACCTTGGTAATGAAAAACCAAACCTAATATGCGTCTTAATATCTGTTGTTAATACAAATTGCGTGGGCTACTGGACAACAAAAAATACCCATGGGGATGTTCAAAGTATCTATTATTGAATTAATCAATCAACCACAGCATCCTCAGCTCTCAGCCAACATTTTAGACCTGTTGAAATCTACCACTATCTGTTTGGTTTTGGAGGTGTGTAGTAGAAGGCAGTTTATTACACTCGAGGCAGTAGCCCTCTGTAAAGTCTCTGAACTCCATTTCCAGCCCATTCTCAATTAAACATACTCTAAGCGATGCTGGGTAACGTCACTTCTGTTGACTTTCAAACAAAACAGAGAGCTAGCTCGCTACTTCCTCCCCCTCCCTCCCGTGCTGCTCCTGTGCAATTGAAACTCTTCTAAATGCGCATCTTGTCTGTGATTTGCATTTTTATGGGCTAGGTTTGCCCAGGTTGTTTTTGTTGCCATTTTTTGAGCCTGGGCTGTCCTCAGAGATCACATTTTTTACAGTGTATTCAGGACACAGACAGCTAGCGGATGGTTAGGTGATGTTTGCAGTAAGTGACATAAAATGTTTTAGCCTAAAAAACGTGTGGCATCGCTTAGAGCACCTTTAATGTACACGCCACAGTAGCAGTATCATATGATCATTATCAGTATTTTTGGAATATGGCAGGAGTCCGAGTTGTGCCAGAGGCCTGCTGTACACAGCCAAGCTAAAGGGAAGGAAGAAGGCCAGAAGGGAGGGCCAAAGGAAGATCCCTGTGCAATTTGTTTCTGTCATTTTCTGACACCCTGAATATGTGAGCGAGGAGGAAGAGGCTTAGAAGGAGGCAGACGCCTGACTGTAATGCTGAGCAAGAGGCCTTGGCCTCCTTCTCTCCCACATCTGTAGATGCCATTAAAGTTACAGAGAGAGAGAATGAAAGAAAGAAAAAGGAATACAGAGAGAGAGAGAGAGAGAGAGAGAAAAAGAGAGTGTGCTTGCTGCTCCAGGGCAACATCTGGTAAAACCCAGAGAAGTTGGGGTGCAGTCAGCCCCCTCTGCCTGCCACTGTGTATGCTTGCCACACATCGTAAAACTCCTGTGGCCAATCCCACAAGATGGATCCGGCAGACTGATTACTTTTCAAAGCTTCCTTCCCTCTCTTCTCTCTCTCTGTTACTTATGTTCATCTCCTAAATGGACAGTGGATCAGCATATAACCTATGAATCTCTGCATGAATACGCAGCCCTTGACTTGTTTCCATCTCCCCTGTTCCCCCTCTCTCAAATCACAACGTCAGTCTCAAGAGGTCACGCTGACAGCTGACCACTGGCTTGTGCGAGCCTGGCATTGTTTAGCGGTTAACAGTTGGCCAGCGACTGAGCAGACGGGCATTGCCGCACTGTACCGCACAACACTGGTGTTGCGAGCTGAGGTCTGGCCGGTAATGAGATAACGACCAACAGCAGCTGGCAGCTCATAAAGGACACAAAATGCATGACCTGTCAAGCAGGCACCCAAAAACACACCAGTGACTTGACAAGGACTGCTAGTATTTTGTTTCCTCACAGAAGGTGAAATGTGAAAGCTCTCTTACATATTATAAGAAGAGAGTGTCTTGTAAACTTTAGTTACTTTCAGATCGTTTTACAATAGACTAAACATTTTAGTCTTGGCTTGATGTTTGTAGATGAGTAATTCAGAGTTCTGAAAAATACATTTAATCTATTATTTTTTAAAGGAAGATATGAACATTTCTATCTATTCATTGTAAGTAAATTTGTTTTCATGTCTGTTTTTACATACATACTACACACACAGTATCTGTGTGTGTAGTCAGTCCATCCGATTGTTTGTCTTGGCACTGTAGCTGGAGAGTGGACTCTAAACTAGGCCTCTCGACTAGGCCTTGCAACTCTGGGTGAGTGGATTTCTAATGTGAGCGTGTGCTGCCCGCCTGTCTTCCTGCAGGGTCTACAGCGGGCATCGTATGACGTGACGCTGGAGCAGGTGATCCATAAGATGTTCGAGGTGTTCTCATCTCCGCCGGCGGACTGGGCACCGCAGCGGGACCGCTGCCGCAGCTGTGCCGTGGTGGGCAACTCGGGGAACCTGCTTGGCTCCCACTATGGAACCACCATCAATGCCAACACTGTGGTGATACGGTAGGCTCCACACACACACACACACACACACACACACACACACACACACACACACACACACACACACACACACATTTCCCACCAACGTAATAATTATAACTGTTATAACTACTGTATAACTGTGAACATGTAAGAAATTATATCTGTTTTATCAGGTGTAAAAATAAAAAGTATATAGCCTGCCCGAAGGATTTGATCAGCTGATCTTCATACGGGCCTAGAAGCTTGTTAATGGAGCAGGGCCAGATCGAATTTCCGGACCTCAAATTTTGATATAAAAAAAACACAGAGACAAATGGGTGGACAGTGAGGTAGTGGAGGTCACTGAACTTCAAAACTCTCACCTTGCCACTCATGCCTTACAGATTACTGCCAAGAGTCTTATTTGTAATATCAGTTCCAGTTTGTTTTCATGGGTGCTTTTCATAGAGCAAATAAAGTAGAGAATTGCTATGAAATGCCAAATCATTTTCAATAGACAGACTTCACGGGAGTTTGAAAGATGCTTTACTGTATGCTGGCAGAAACAAGCTGACTGATTGATAGATCAGATAGTGGCAGCCGTGGCCTACTGGTTAGCACCTCGGACTTGTAACTGAGAATGTGCTTCACCTCACTGTGTGTTCACTGTGTGCTGAGTGTGTTTCACTAATTCACAGATCGGGATAAATGCAGAGACCAGATTTCCCTCACGGGATCAAAACAGTATATATACTTATACTTACTTATACTTAGATTGTGTGTTTGTCATTTGTTTGTTTGTTTATTTGTTTTGCCTGGAAGAATGAACAAAGCCATCACACATGGGTATGAGGAGGACGTGGGGAACAAGACCACGCACCACATCATGTACCCGGAGAGTGCTGTGGACTTGTCTCCCGGTGTGCACCTTGTGCTTCTGCCGTTCAAGCAGCTTGACCTGCAGTGGTTGACCAGTGCCATGTCCACCGGGGAGATCACCAAGTAGGTCCCCTCCACTCCACATCCCAATGACTCTAAATGTACATATAGGTATACTCTTTTCTAAAACTGATAGTTACGGTCCTTGATTGTGATTGACTGAATCGTGTTCGATGCCGTTGTAAAATGCTGCATAAACATACACCTTGGCCGCATTTCATTCTATATTACTGCGCTACGACAACTTGATACAAAAGTTAAAGTAGCTGCGTCTCGACGTTGCTTGGCAACCATTCAGATAGAGGAAATATATTTCTTAGCGGAAATATGGTTATCTATGAATAAATCGTTACATTTTCTGTTGCTGTGCTTTAACTTTATGAAACTTTGCCGGGTATTTATATCGCTAGCGCGTCGTGCCTAACAACGCCCTTAGCTGTTGTAAAATCAGTGTAACCTAGGGCCTCTCGGGGCTTATTGCTTAAATATACCGTCATAACTTAGCCTCCTCCTGTTGAGTTTGGATGGCGTATGTATCCTTTCCCCTATCTTTGGTACACTCCTCTTGTCCACGTCACACTCTGCATTTCATATCTATTTCCTTCTCCCTGTTACCATCATGGTCCCCCCTGCTTTTCTCTCCCCCCCCCCCCCCCCCCCTCTCTCTCTCTCTGGAGCAGGGGCGGTTTTAGGGGCGGGGCCACAGGGGCCCTGGCCCCACCTGAAATTTCATTGGCCCCTGAATGGCCCCTGTACCGTCAATCATCAATAAATGTCAAACTTGTTGAGAACGATGATCAGAGATGCAATTCCATTCCCAAACAACTGGTGGCAGTAATGCACCTTTTGAAGCTTGAAAGCTAAAGCACACAAAGAACTGCTTAGGTCTGTGCACGAAAGAAAGAATACATTTGGCTAACCAGAGAACTCTCGGCTAATGCGAAGAACTGATACATTTGGCTAACGAAAGTATCAGCTAGCGTGAAGAACCGATCAATGGCAGCGTTTCATCCTCCACAGAAGTTTCTTGGTGAGTCACAAATCTAGGCTATGTGAGTTATCATTAATATGTGAAAAGGACGTTTATTTGTTGCTGTTAGGTTTGTCAATTAAATTATGAAGCAGCAGCAAGCTGCTAACGTAACTTAGTCAGTGAACTGTTAACATTAACTTAACGTTAGGTTACCTGAGTTCAGGTTTGAATTAATTGTTGGCATGCTGATAGATTTTATGCATGGTAAGGTAACATTAATGAGAGTCAGGTTAACATTAATGTATGACATTTTTGAATGGCGTTATATGAAATGGCACTGCAGAGAAATGGACATCCTGTTTGTTTGGGGTCCAACATTACATGCGCCAGTGCGTTTGATTTTTCGCTTGAGGAAAAGGTTTAGCAGCTGCCAACATTAACGTTAAATCTCATGAAAATGCAGGCCTAATTGAGGGGTAATGTTAGCTAACACTACGTTTTTGTAGAGTTAATGTGAGCTATCATTGCAAAGTTATTAACCACTATTCTGAGTTTATTTGATTCATGGACTTTGCATGAATTCTGTCTCAAAGTAGAGTTTCATTGAGATAAATTGGTTAAATGTTCTACCCTATTCACTCAAGCTTTATATGATTTTTTTTATTGTTAACTGGTTTTACAGTTGCTAGACGACATGCTGAATACAAGTATGGATTTTGTGACACACATTTGTGTTTCACCTACAGACTGGGATGGCGTAGGCTCAGATTGGAGCTGGTGACTTTAACCCACAGTCTTCAGAACCACCAGAGTCACCAAGCATAGCTGCTCCTAATGGTACGATGCCATTTCCTGTTGCCACTACAGTGAGCATATTTTGCATGACACCCCTGCGATCCAAGACAGGTTCTCTTCAAGTTGTTTGTTTTTTCAATACTTATTTTAATTAATCAAACAGCAAACATCCTGACTTACATCCTCATGCACATCTCATTTCCAAATAATAGCCTACTACAGACAAGGACACAAGTTACTCTCCTTCTTAAAGTGAAAGGCACCTAGACTTACATACCACTAATATAATGTAATCATGACATTAAAGGTAGGTGTTAAAAAAGTAAAAAGATTGACAGTGGGTTATGAAAGTTAATAACAATTAAGTTACTCAAACTTGTTTCATTTTCTTTCTCTCCAGACATTTCCCATTATAGAGCAGCTGGTTCTGTGCAACCAAAGGTATTCCGCAAGATACAGCATGGAAATAGGAAGGGGCCACTAAATGACTTCTAATACAAAGACTTCAAATGGTTGGAGTATTCCATATTTAGTGTTTTGCTACCCCTTCCATAATTTTTTCGCTTCCAAATTCCCCATCGTCTGTCTTCAAATCAGAATCAGACTTTTGTAACTGGAAGCAAGACGGTGATTCAAAGACCATTCCAAATCAGACCATTGTAAAAATAATTGTTGAAAAAAAAAAAATAGTGTAAATATGATGTAGTTGTTGCTCACATGCTGTGTGTGTGTGTGTTTGTTTGTTTGTTTAAATGTATGCAAACTGGCAGTGAAGGTGGTTTCTCTTATCAACAAAAGGGGAAAGATTTGAAGTAAAATTTGTCCAATTGAACAAAAATGAATATGATTGTACAAATATGATGTATGATTTCTGTTTAAAATATCAATGCATTTCCGCTGAAGTGTCTATTATATTTTAGTTTTATATATTGTGTTTTCAATGCACATTATAAATAAATGGGAAAAACATTTATATTGGCGTTTTAGTTTTTTAACAAAAGTATTTGAACAAGGTGAGACTGGAGAAATATATGCACCTTACTGCTGTGGTGTAGTCTAGTTAGCTATAGTGGGTATACTGTGATCAACCCAAAATGTTAATACCTTTCCTTGCCTATTTTAAGTGGGTATACTGAGATGGTGATGCTTTTTAAGTGGGTATACTGCATAGTCCTGCATATCACATAGACTACACCACTGACTTACTGAACAAGGGATTTTCTGTGCATGGATGTTGACCGGTTCTTGGCCCCTCAGTGTATGATGTGGCCCCTTTGTGGCCCCTGTCTCAGAAAAATCCTAGAACCGCCACTGCTCTGGAGTCTTCATAGAATGGCTCCATGATTTTGAATTGATCAGATATGGGGTTGGCTCCAGCCGCGGCCGGCTGGAATGTTGGGATGGGTTTTGGCCCGTTGTTTTGGAACAGTGGCCGTTCTCATGAGCTGACACAGGGCACCGGGCCACAGGCCGTGTCCTATTACACACACTTCATGTTCCCAAGCCCTCTGATTTATCCCTCTTTTCATCTACAGGACGTACATGAGGGTGAAGAACTTCATCAAAGCTGACAAAGACAAGGTAAGGTTTCATCACCCAATGTCTCTAGATGTCACACAGACCTTAAAGATCTCACCAAGAGATATGCTGATTTTTCCTTTCTCACCTGTCCGGGTCTCAGGTGATTGTAGTCAACCCAGCGTTTTTCAAATATACCCACGAGCAGTGGAATGAGAAGCATGGGAGGTACCCATCCACTGGCATGCTAGCCATCATATTCGCCTTGCATCTGTGTGACGAGGTGAGAACGTCCCCCACATCCCCTTACATTCTCCACATATACTGTATGAATCCTGGCCAATATCCCACAATCTCCCACATGCAGTAATGTGTAACATTGTACAACTGCAGCTGATATATGTCACACAGAACAAGAGTAGTGTATTTTCAAACATTGTCATCAAAACCTTACCCATAGAATGTGTAAGAAAATACTGAAGAGTAAACTGTTATATTAAAAACATGACTAAGGATTTTGACTATCTTGTTTGTAAACAATGGTGCAATGTTATTCTGATGTCACTGACATGTAGCCTGACGAGCCAGGCTCACATCAAGATGTAGGGTCTGGGGACTCACCATTCCCAGTGCTCAGTCCGAGGGGCGGGATAAACAATTGTTTTTCAAATTCCCTTTGCACGTAATAGGATAGCGCTACAACTCATGAGTCCCATGCGTTTTCCCACCAGCAGAGCTAGTTCGCTAGTTGATCAAACTTTTGCCAACTTAAAAAAAGCTTAACTTGTGTCACGCTGTTCGCCAGCAGCAGCATCCATCTTCTTTGTTTTCAAGTAGCAGGGAATTCACGCCAAACCGTCGCAATTATGCCAGCATTATGTTAAGCCCGCCTACCGACTCTATACATGGCCTGATCGAAGTTTATTTTTTCCAACTCGCAAGCCAATGGAGAGTTGCTAGACTACCCTGGCTGCAAATTACATTTGCTGCCGCTAGGGTACGTTTAGATTTCTAGGCTAACTGACATGTTGATAGGCATAAATGTCTGCTTTTGAGACACAAACTAACCATTCACTGGTGTAGTGCAATTTGTTCTAATTCACTGTGTAGTGTAGTTTGTACTAACTGTTTCGAGAAATGCATCTACTATTGTGCAAACATTGATGATACTATGAGAAATACACCAAAGCAACAGAGAAAAACTGTATGGTACGGCTGCACAATTTGGGGAAAATATCTAATTGCAATTTATTTTACAGATATTGCGATTGATTCAGTTCAATATTCCAAATGTCTCTTTAAATGTGCCACCCTTGATTGGTGAGCAGGCCCAGTGCATAAGAAGTACAGTTCCCCCGACTGACTATAAGGCTCACCAATCAGAATTTCTAGAAGTGATATAGTCAAGGATGATGGAATGAATGTAAAAGTCAGAATTGTGACAAAATTAACTGTGCATGTGTGGACAATGTGGAATGTGCCATCAGGAAGCCGCTCTGTCAATAAGTTTAATTAAAGTTTCGGTTACACTTTACTTGACAGTATAAGAGTGACATGACACTGTCATGAACGTGTCATGAACAAGTCATAAACGTTTATGACATAACGCTTCTATCATTAAGTGTCATTCGGTTTTTGTCATAAGTTAGTATTAAGGTTAAGGTTAGGGTTAAAGTTAGGCTTAGGGTTAGGATTAGGGTTAGGGTTCATGTGTCATGACAGTGTCATGTCACTCTTATGTCGATACTGTCAAGTAAAGTGTTACCAAAGTTTCACTCTTCATTTTACTAATATTTTACAAACAAAATGTAATACAAACAATATATCGGCCAAAAACAGTTCTGCTCATGTAGCAGTAGTCCGTTCTGCTTATTGACTATTTGAGTCAATAGTTTCTGAAAAAACAACAACTACTGACTTGGAAAAGTCAGTGGTTTACATAAGGTATATAACTTAATGTTAACAGTTGTCAGATGAAAGTGTTTTGTGTAGAGATCTGTGAGATTCTTCTCTGATTTGCTGTTCTAAGCTCCGCTCTGTGTTACGCTAGGTGTCTGTGTTCGGCTATGGCGCTAACGAGAAGGGCCACTGGCACCACTACTGGGAGAACAACAAAAATGGCGGCGCCTTCCGCAAGACAGGGGTGCACAACGCCGACTTCGAGACGGAGGTTATCAACAAGCTCCACGAGGATGGGAAGATTCGACTCCACAAGAGATGAGAGCAGGAGTTGGAGGGAGGCAGTTTGTGTGTGTGTCTGGGGAAGGGGGGGGGGGGGGGGGGGGGGGGGTGCTGGGTATGTAAAAAATGTGTCGGAGGACTGGAAGAGCAATCGGGGGGGAGATAAGCCAAGCAAAGCAAGACTAGGTGGCCACTTTGAGAGTGCAGCCAAGAGGCCAAAGAGGAAGGAACTCCAGCCCCTGTCCTCTTCACCCTCCTCTCTCCAAAGCCATGAACTGATTCCTGCTCTCCTAACTCATCAAACCACTGTGGACAGCTGCAGCCAAACCAAGAAGGCATTTTAAAACAAAAGACTAAATGAAATCTAACCCGACAAAGGTTCTTTGAGACCAAAATTGACTCACAAGGCTTGTTTTGCACTCTGCATGTGTGGTGATACCAGACAGCGGATCATCTAGGACGGAGTTGAAGGAGACTATTTGAGATGCCATCGTTTGGTTTCCAGAGATTCCTCCGGTTGTAACCGGAACAGCCTTATCTGAGCCAATTTATTTTGTTTTCCCTTTCCTGTGACTGTTGCGGTTGGGGCTGACCTGCCATGGCCCCCAAACCAATCCCAAAGGTGTGCCACCGAAGAAGCGACAAGATTATTTTTCTCTCTAACTCTCTCTATGTGTGTGTGTGCACGCGACTACGCGCGTGTGCCAGAGCATGGGGTGTAGTGGAATAGACCACTGTGATTGTACCAGTGTCAACTTTACAATGAAGTAGGCCCATGTATGGCTGAGGCCTTGTTAATAAGTCAAGCACTTTCCTCTCTGTACTTGTTGTGAGTTGGGTTATAATGTAGATCCTGAATGTGTCTCCTTTTGTTTTCCTCTGTTGGAAAAGCCCTTTGTAAAAACTATTTTTATATGTTTAGGTTATTGAATTCTAGATAGCACAGGGCCTGGAACTTGTGCTGTCCATAAACTGTATGCGTGTGATGGGGAATCTGTGGTAGGTTTGCCTTACTTTCATCAGACATGCCTGGCATGCCTGCCGTGCCATGGCCGTCAATACTGTTGTCTATTCGTGCCTTAAAGCCAATGGAAAGGAGTGGAAAGGAGTTAAAAGGGCATTTATTTAATTTTCTCAGCCCTTAAGTGATTCATGTAGACCAAAAAGCAATGCAAGACAGCTGGTAATGAGACCACTATGGCCAAACCCAATGCTGGCAGGCATCAGTTATTGCTCGTCATCACCTTGTCCAGATTGGGAAGTCAATCAGGACATTAGGGCCCTCATTTGAGTTACGGGCAAAGTGCAAAGTCTTAAGTCTAACTAAAGCTAATTTAATAACTAAGCAAAATCAGTTTGCTAATTTAAAACCATAGGTCAGAACTTATGCTTACACTTTGATGAGGCAGCTCAATGCTCCCAATTTGCTTGATGACAAACATTGCACTTTGCCCACAATTTACATCAGGGCCCCTAGACTCCAAATACCAGTGGGGATTAATCAGAATTTAGGCGAGGATCACATCATACAGCGGCAGCGGCAAACGTAACGCAACGCTCAGACCATAATAAGTTTTGTCTCGTTCCTAAGCAACACAAATGGTTTGTCAATTGAATACGCTTGCGTTGCGCTTTGAAAGTTAAACCAAGTTCAGTGCTCAGCTTGTTCAACGCTAGCGTTACGCCAGCGTTGCCACTATTCCGCTGCCGAACCATAGAGAACAATAGGACACCTGCCGCCTGCCGCTGGCTAATGTGCCTTATTGTTTCAAGTGTCTTGATTAAATCCCCTTGATAAACAAATTAAACTGCATGAGGACTGTGAACGCCATGAAACTTGATACAGTTGAGATTGTCTTTTTCATAAAAGTGTAGTCAAATGTTTTTATATGAATGTAAATTGTCATGTATTGCTTTATATCACTCACCTCTCAACATCATTTCACAATGACCAATGTAGTCAAGGTCAAAAAAAGAGTTTGTTGTTCATGTCACTTTTAATAAGTGTGATAATATAATCCATATTAAAATATTCTGACAGATAAAAAAAGTGCCTATTCAAAACAGAAAACAAAAGCTAAAACACAATTTTGTGAAATGTACACTTACAACAGGTACCAGGTACAGCATGTCAAGTCATTAAAATAAAGAGACCATGTAAACTGTCTAATCATAAAATACTGGCTAAAATGCTATAACATCTGGCTCAAGTATTTCATTCACTTGTTTAATAAAATAAAACTGCGTCCATATTCTCCATCCAATAATTTAGAAAATACCAAATAATGCTTATGTTCATTCTTCATTTACAATATAGATTACAGCAATTAATCACAGACCAGGACATCTTCTACCCACTCCTGGAGTCCTATTGTGCAAAGAAGTAGAAAAATAACATCAGGTGTCCAACAGGCTTCATGCCTGCAGACAAGCGAACACTCTCACATGTGAGAGGGTGTTGTGTGTTAGGGGCACAATTCAAGTATCGTTTAGGAAACCGGTCACCAAAAACCATGGGCTAACAAATGACAGGAACTGTGAACACAGGGGGGGGGGGGGCTGAGGACCCCCCTCCGCCCCCGCCCATAAGGATTGTTTACTTACCCATTAAACAGAAGTGTAAATTCAAAATCTTTTTGTTCCTGCGTTACAAGCACACCCTCCCATACTAACTGATATGGGAGTTTGTGTGCCTATGTATCTGAGTTTATTGATACTGACACTGTTTTTGTGTTTTCACCGGCGCTGTCCATGATCACACTGTGGTTCCTGTGAAATAAAGAAACCTATCCCTATCCCAGTGGAGTCGGTGTGCTCTCTACATAGCTTAGAGCCTATTTAGGCCCACTCAAAATGAGTATCCTTAGGTAGTAATACTTAACACTTGATGAAGGCAATGCTCTAGTTGTATTAGACAGTGTTAACAACAATGTAATTGGGGTTGGTGGAAGGTTCTAGGTTTTGGATAGTAATGTAATGTAAAGTAATGCAATGCAATGTGTAACACAAACTTATGTGAAAAGTACAAGGGATTCTTTGTTATCTACTTGCTTAAGTGCAGTGAGGATACTGAATGTAAAACAGGACCAAAAAGCACAAAGACAAACATTCACGGCTGACACAGGTGTAACTGTGTGCTCATCATTTCGGCTTGATTCAGTCCAAGTCCACCACGTCCTAAAATGCACATTTACTTTTTAAAATCTTAAATCTACACATTTACATTTCAAGGATGCCACAGACTTTCACTTTCTCACACTATAACAACAGAAAATAAATATATATATTATTTTTCTTCACTCTACTTTATAACATTCACATGGAGCACACTTCTAACGTGTAAACGCGTTAAACACGTTTGGACTTCTTGTAGTGATCAGACACTCTTTTCACACTTTTTTGTTTTTGTTCTTCACCTCGGAACATCGACTGCATTGACAACGCCATGATGTGTATGTAAGCACTGGTTTACACAGGCTGGCTGGCCTGTGTGCTGCTGAAATGCTCTTAGGGCAGTTTGAAATGCTCTTAGAGGCCTCGCGTAGGCTTCCCGTATCTGCTCATCTCCCCGGGGGTGCCACCTGGAAGGGGGGGACTGTGGCGTGTACCGGCTTTGTCCTGCTGTCTTTTCAGCGGCCTGGGGTGCCCCGACGTGCGGTGGCTCCCCTGTGTCCGTTCCCAGGGAAGCGGAGCCAGCCGAGGGCAGTCGTCGTCGTCTGTCCTCCTCCTCCTCCTCCGGGCCGTGTGTCACTCAGCCAGAGTGGAGACAAAAGAGGCGGGAAAAAGCCCTCTCTTGTTGGGCTGGCCCTCCACATAGCCATGCTGACAGAGGGGAGAGAGAGAGAGAGAGAGAAAGGGGGAATGAGAAAAGAAAGAAAGAGAGACAGGGACACGAGGGAGTCAATGAACCTGAGGCCAGACAGTGCAGACAGACTGGGTCAGCCAGAGGCAAATGCTAGGATAGGGTCTCTCTCTCTCTTACACGCACAGACACACATGCAACACATACACATACACAACTGTGATGCAAGTTGTAGGTGCATTGTGCAAAAGCTGATGGAAAGGATTTGATTACACACACGCATACACACACACACACACACACACACACACACACACACACACACACACCAGAGGAGGCTCCTTCATTGAGGAAAGGGAGGAACACCCTCCCTAAAATTTCAAAGAAAAATAAAAAATATATAAAGTGAATTACTAATCTGATAAATTACTGTTAATATTACTATTTTTAACACTTTGAATGAACAAAATCGTTCCCCTAGGTCAAAATGCCAACAGCACCCCCTATCGCAATTGAAAATTACTGTATGAGCTTCCTCCTCAAGCCCCTCATTGAAGTCCATTATAAACAGCTCTGACCCCAGCGGCTCGTGAATCACGTCGTTTTCAATTGCCAAGGGAGGAAGCTCCTCCGTACAGTAATTTTCAATTGCGATAGGGGGTGCTGTTTTTATCGGCAACGGTGCAAGAATGTTATCTGCAGTCATACAGCTAAGAATCTAACCTGGAAACCAGACTCTCTGACTTCGCAGAGAGTCTGGCCTAGATCCATAGGCGTTCGTTTATTTCCGGGTGGGGAACAAGCACGGGTGCATCTTATGAGCAAACAATTACACGTTTCATCTGCGTAACTCTCGCCAAAATGCATCATATAGTGTTTTGTGAATGTACCAAAGTCAAACTTTCATATAAATGCATAAGTACGTCCAAAGCGCCACTTTTAAGCTTGTATGCGTTGTCGTTTTCGGGTGAAATGACCTTTTGAATGGGATTCCTATGTATTTGTGCTAATTTCACATCTTGAGCCTGTTTCTGTTTATCTGGTTGTTTTGCCTCATGCCACCCTTGAATTAATCAGTGCCTCACCAGTGCCACCCTTATTAAAAATGTCTAGAATCGCCACTGATGCCTAGCCTGGCTAGCGCCACCACTTCTCAATGAGACGTGGTCTGGGAACCGAACGTTCATTTTCTCGTATTTAAAAAAAAAAGCCCAGATCCGTTTATTGGGTGCCACGGATGTCTATCAATTGCGTCTGTGCATAGCTCATCATCGTCTTGCTTTCCCCCCTGTTCTGTGATTGGTTCCCTATCTCAGGCGAAAATTTGCTCCATGGTCTCCAGGCTGCCTTAGCAGCGTGAATCAAATCGCGCGCAAGGCAGCATGGGAACACCCAGGCTAACTGATGCCACCATCTTGACATGTCTTTATTAAGCTTTGATTTACAATATAGTAGGCTCTCTATTGATTTTAATGAGCAGGCCTAGGTTACAGTATTTATATCACAATTTACCAGACTTTGACCTTTTGTCGGTTTTTAATAAAATTCTGACTATGATTGTTCCTTGTATTACAACATGAGCACTGTGCCTATTGCATTCTACTGTTGTTAGACTTAAGCCTAGCTTAGTCATTATGCTATTACCACATCTCCATCCATTGGAAGAGCAATGAGCTGCATTGAGCGTAATAAACTGCATTTAGAATGGCAAATCCATATTTCTAGACATTTTGGTGAAAGTAACTTAAAAGTAATGCAATAGTAGTGTAATGCCTTACAATTCAGAGACAGTAATATTATAATGTAACAACTTACTTTGAAATGACCGTAATAAGTAATGCATAATACATTACGATTTTGAAGTAACTTGCCCAACACTGTATATAATACCTCCATGGAATCAACCTATTCCAGACGGAGTACTGTCCAATCGACCGGAAGTACGTAGACAGGCCAAGGCCAGGCTACTAAGAATCTTGTGTTGAACGGAAAGCTTGTTTTTTGCTCGTGAAATAAACAGTACAATGGAATCAGAGGACAATATCCATCTTTTATACATTCAAATACAGTGCGAAGGTTAGGATCAAAGCAGGAAGACCAGTTCCAAAAATTCCCCATTCCAAAAAAAGATGGTAAGTCTAGTGTAGGCTGCTGAATGCTACATCGTATGACAAATGGCTAACTGGTAACGTTAGCACAGAAAACAATCAGCTATAGCCTACAGCTGCTGGCCCGTCATAAACGTGGACGTGGATAGGCTAAAACATTTTTGGATAGTTATGCGTTGCTATAATCATCCAAGTTATGCCTTAACTAAACAATTGTTAAATAATGTTCTTGTTGTTAATATGTTATTGTTACTAACTGTATCTTTGGATGGTAACATTGTTAATGAATGTTTCAGACCATGATGCATTCCTGTAATGACGTCTTCAGTATAAACTAGAAAAGCATTTCCTGAAGGAAATACAGTGCATGAAAATGCAAAAATATAACGTAAAAAAATCATACAGAGTAAAAACAAACTATATTGGTTGCTAAGTAGATGAGGTTTAATATAGTTGGAATGACTGAACAGTTAAATAGGTGGATAGTTTAAATGGTTAAATTATTTGGGTAGATAGTTGACGATAACTGACAGTTGGAATGGCTTGGAATAGCATGCTAACTATGCTAACCACGTTACTTAACTAACTTAGCTAATCATTATAAGTAGTTTTGCTAAAAATGCTAACTAGCATGCTAACATGCTAGCATGCTAACTATGCTAACCATGTGACTTAGCTAACTTAGCTAATCATTTTTAGCAGTTTTGCTAAAAATGCTAACTAGCATGCTAACATGCTAGCATGCTAACTATTCTAACCATGCTACTTAGCTAACTTAGCTAACTAGCTACAGTGGGTAGGAGTCATAGTTGATGACAAGTAACAGTTACAATGGCTAAACAGTTAAAAAGTTCAGTAGTTTAAAGGGTTAAATTGTTTAACAGTAAAATATTATAGTGAGGACTTTTATTTTGAAACAGTTTTTGGCAGAGGAAGCAGTTGAACAGGATGTGTAGTCTTAATAGGGCCAGTTTGTATGCTTAAAGCCTGAGACTGGCAGTTGGTCCAGGTGGCCCGAACACCTGCCATAGGATTCTAATTGCTGTGATGTCATAAAGGGCAATGTTAAGTCAATGGGGAAATTTTGATAGTTTTTAATTAATAGTTTAAAAAGTATAAAAGTTACAAAGCTGAAAAATACATAGCACCCATGTCCTAAGTAAGACCTACGTAACATAGTTTGAATGAAGTTTCTACGTTAAACGGTTGAAGCTGCATTAAGTGCGTTAGAAGAAGAAGCATAAGAATAAGAAGAAGCCTAGGAAGAACAGTACAGTGCATTTTCATGCACTGTAATAAATGTTACAAATAACCACATTTAAGGTCTATTTTTTAATGGTAAATAGTTACATGGTTTTATAAAACAAGAGTGTCTATTTTTAGTGTTAAAGACTTTTCTGCAAATGCATTACATTGAGCAAAACCTCCAGACTTTTCATAATTTTGCACATCTGGAAAACAGTATTTCATAATTAGACCTACATATCTTCCCTGACTTCCCAGACCTAAATTTACATTTATTTACATTTACATTTATTAATTTAGCACTATTATCCAAAGTGACTTATTGCACAACATTGCCAGTTAAAATGCTACATAGTACTGCTGCTATAAATGTGTCGGTGTAGGTGGCCTACATCTATTCACATATTGCCACTAACACCAATCAAGCGGACATTCCTTCCTCCGTTATTTTTTTAACCACCGGCCGCCACTGACACACACACACACACACACACAGTGTACAGTGCAGCGTTAACCACGGCAGGTACACACATATCAAACACATTTCTGGTCACAAAGCCACAAACAGTATGCCAGTCTTAGTTTCTCTTCTCACTCAGCAGCAGCTCCTACCCTCCATGCTATTCATGCTATTCAGACAGTGCCACTCATTTCCTGAGCAGGCCAGTCGTTCCCACCCTTCCTGTGAAGGCGCCTGGCCACCCCTCCCTGCCCTCTCTTCCTCCCCAACCCCATGTGCCCAGTCTACCAGGGCAACGCCAGGGGCACTCGCAGCTCTGTTGCTGCCTAAGCAGGCAAACTGGACTGGAGGACAAAGGACAGAAAGCACTGCTAATTAGGGCTTAGGGATATCGCTACTGTGATATATTGTAAGGTACTCAGGGCCAGATGTACGTACATTTGCGAACGTACACTGTAGCGTCATGGACACACCGCAAATTGCAAACACTGTCAGAACCAAGTTTCCGTCGTATTTATCAATCGTTCAATCCTTAGTGTAAACTGCGCCTTTCTCTGCCTTTCTCCGCCCATAAACGCAATTTACGAACGTCCACAACTGAATGGCAGCGCCTACATACAAGCGCAGTTGAATGAAGTTAAAGGAACCATATGTAAGATTGTGGCCAAGATTGTGACTGGTACTGCAATCACTTTCAAATTACTGTAGAGTGGTGTATCCCCTCCCCCTCCCCCCTGACTCGAGGTTGCCAACCCGGATGCCAAAACACTACTGACTTTGTGATTAGTAGATAGGTGGAGGGTGGCCATCAGCCCAAAACACAACATCAACATCAGTTGAGGGCTGCAACTTCACTTTTTAAATGGCAATATCCTGGCCGGACTACTGTTGTCAGTGATATAAGTATTTGAAATGAACATGATTTCTTAATGTCTAGTGACATATCAGGGCCATTTTATGATTAATTGAAATACATTTCAATTAATACAAAAGTGTTAGTACATCTGGCCCTCAGTGTTTCCCATGCATTGACTTATTAGTGGCGGCCCACCACAATATCGACAATGACCACCACATAATGATTTTCCAGGTTGTACTAAATTGGGGTTAAATCTGGTTAGCATCATAACCAAGCTGTGCTAATTTGTTAAACTGTTGCATTCAAGTTAATTCTGCAAACCAACCACCACAAATGGAATTCAATTCTTTGGGAAACACTGGTACTCATTGCTGATGTAGGTATAAATACAGCTTCAAGAAACTGAAAGCTTAAGAGACGTCTGAAAAAAGTTGATTTTAAGTTTAAAAATTCGATATAATAATGCTCAGATTAGGAACAGAATTATTGAATTTCACTTTTCAGATCTCTGTGGCCCCGAAAATAGTGTTTTTTAAGTTGTGCGATCCTAAAGACTTTGCGGAGCAGAGAGGCGCATGAGCGTTGTTGCAGGTCCCTCACGCAGACGCCTCTGCCCGGAAGACAACTGCAGACGCACAGGCGCATGGCTGCCCACGGATTCCACCCACCACTCTACAACTGCTACTGTTACCACTTCTGCTTCTACTGTGTGTGTGTGAGAGAGAACAAGAGACACAGAGAGAGAGAGAAAGACAGAAGAAAAAAACAAATAGGGAGGACAGGTTTGTGTGAGTAGAGATGTGTGTGTTTGTTTGTTTTTGTGTGTGTGTGCACAAGATAGAGACCCTGTGTGTGTGCGTGCATGTGTGTGTGTGTACAAAAGAAATTAGGAAGTGTAACTTAGCATGGGGAGAGACAAGAGAACCAAAGGGTCCATGGGGGAGGATGTGCGTGTGTGTGTCTATAGACATGTGATTAGCAATTCAGGAAAGATCAGCTAACTGCCCTACCCATTTAAAAAAAAGCAGATCTCAAATTCCCCCAGAGTGACCTCAACAATTTGCATTCGGCAGACAGGCGGCTCAGGGAGTAACAGCATATGAGCCACAGTCCTGAAGTGACCTGGAGTGGGTCAGCACTAACCTCTCGGACTTTAATACCATTACTTAAAGGGAAAAAAACACAACAATAGTGTTCTCATCCATCTCTTACTTTTGGCCACGCTATGCTTTCTAACAAGGACATTCCCTCAGTGCCTATCCACCAATCTGCTTTGACTCGGTACCTACCCACCAATCAGCATCCTCCTCTGCCAGTACCACGAGGACTTCGCCCTCGTGGAAGGTGAGCTCGTCGTGGTGGTCAGCCACACAGTCGTAGATGGCCTTCACACGCCGCAGCTTTGGCTTCATCTGTCAAAAACACACCCCCCCACACACACACCAGGGCCACATTACAATGGCAGAGACACTAGTCCATACAAACCTACCCTCATGATTAGGTCATGTTTACATGACGAACAAATGGCAAAGAAATTTCAGTGTCATGCTTCCCACACATCGGTCAAACACACACACACACACACACACACAGGTCACATTACTATGGCAGAGACAATAGCCTACCCACAGCTCATGATTACACTGTTTTAACAAAAGCAAAGGAATTTGAGCAAAGGAGTGAGGTGTAGAGTGGAGATTTCACCAGCCCATTCAATAGCAGTGATAAACTTTTCGCACTGGAATATCTTTCGTAATTATTGACGTTTTTAAAGGTATGTGTCAAGTCTGTGTTACCATGTGAGATTAGAGGACACAGCACAGTCATTTACCAAGCAATGAGGAAGTGAGACAAGGGGGCGTGTGTGTGTGTGTGTGTGTGTGTGTGTGTGTAAGTGATATGAAACAGGGTCACGCACCAAAGCTCTCCGCGGCAACGGATGTGGCATGTTGCCGTGGTGACATGAGGACGAGGATGAGGAGGAGCCGTTGGACTCCAGGCTGAAGGAGCGGGGGGTGGTGGGGGAGAGGGGCGGGCCGTGGCCCAGGCCTCCCCCACCACCACTGCTGCTGCCGCTGCCCGACTGGTGAGGTGGGGTCTGGTAGAGTAGGTGGGACGAGGAGACACCACCGCTGTCGCCGTCCGGTCGATAGCCTGCAGCAGGCGAACACAAAACACACAGACACAAACACACACACACAGTCAAACAGGGTGAGCTCTAGTATTCTTTATCCAGACCACAGCACTAGGTCTGGGTATTGTGGTTGGTTACATGAGGAAAATATGTTTGTACTGTACAGGGCATCTACAGTGGAGAAAATAAGTATTGAACACGTCAACATTTTTTTCAGTAAGTATACTTCTAGTGAGGTTATTCGCATGAAATTTTCACCGGACATTAGTATTAACTTAGGTAATCCACACATATATAAAAATCCAAACATTAATGTCTAAACGTAGAGTTATGAGTAAAAAAGTGGAATGGCACAGGGAAAAAGTATTGAACACACTAAGAAAAAGCAGTACACAAAGGTAAGGAATGGCAAGGAACAAACTGGAATCTATAAGTAGTTAGAGAAATTATCCCTCCTATCTGTGCACATTTATATTAGCTGGGTTAGTACATACTGGTAGGCTATAAAAAGGTTTTTTGTTACCAAGGTGTCACACAAGAAACATTTCATGATGGGTAAAAGCAAAAAGCTCTCCCAACACCTTTGCAACCTTATTGTTGCAAAACATATCAACGGGACTGGTTACAGATGTACTTCAAAACTTCAGAATCATCCAGCGAGCAGTACTGTAGCCATTATCTGCAAGTGGAAGGAACATCACTGCGTCATCAACTGCCCATGCACAGGATCTCCTTGCAAGATTTCTGACCAGGAAGTCAGAAGAGTAGCCCAAGAGCCAAGGACCACTCGGACAAAGCTCCCGAAAGACTTAGAGGCCGCAGGTACAATTGTTACAGAGAAAATCATAGGTAATGCACACAACCGCCATGGCCTCTATGCACGCTCATCCCGCATGACTCTATTGCTGAAGAAAAAACATGTCAAAACTTGTTGAAAGTTTGCTACACAACATTTGTACAATCCTATGAAATACTGAGAGAATGTATCCTGGTCAGGCAAGAGCAAAATGTAACTTTTCTGATGTCATACTACACACCATATTTGGAGGAGAAATGGCACTGTGCATCACCCTAAAAATACCCTACCAACAGTGAGGTTTGGAGGTGGTGGCATCATGGTGTGGGCTGTTTTTCAGCTCATGATAGTAGAAATCATACAATTGAAGGAATGATGAATGGAGTCATTTTGTTCTGGGAGAATCTTTACATCCACCAGGATGATGAGGATGAGACATGGCTAGACCTTCCAGCAGGACAATGATCCAAACCATTCAGCAAAGGAAACTCTCAATTGGTTTCAGAGAAAGGAAATCAAGGCCCTGACTTCAATCCAATTGAACAGTTTTGGAAGTTAACTAAAGATCAGGATTCACAAGAGGGACCTTTGGAATCTTCAATATTAAAGGACTATCTATTTAAAAGAATGGGCCAAACTCACACCAGAATACTGTGACTGATTAGTTTCATCATACAGGAAATGCCTTGAAGCTGTCATTGCAAATAAAGGCTTTTCTACAAAGTATTTAAGAAAATTTCAGCAGGCGTGTTCAATACTTTTTTCCTGTGTCATTCATTTTATTACACATAACTCTACCTATGGACTTTAATTTTCATATGGGTGGATTATCTGAGTTAATACTAATGTCCGGTGAAAATTTCATGCAAATAGCCTCATTGGAAGTATACTTACTGAAAAAAATGTTGACGTGTTCAATACTTATTTTCCCCGCTGTATGTCAATAAATCCATAGATCAATATTGACACAACAAAGTCGCTTTCAGACATGACTTCCAGACAACGTTCTGGTAACTGGGCCCGGAACTCACGCAAACTCGAGTGTTCAAACATAACCCTCATGCGTCTTACCCTTTTGTACATATGCTCACCCGCGTGACATTCGGACTGAGTATTAGGGGCAGATAGGGTACGGCCGGGGGTTGTCTAAGTCAAATAACGCCGCCAATTGTATTCGCATACAGACATCTAGATTATGTCCATATTCCAGTGTACTGTATGTCCGAAGGGGGCTCAAGTGAATTGAGGTGCTCATCTCTCTAATGTCGCAATTGCAGACTTCATCCAGTAACTGAGACACACATACTGGCGCTGCTTTCAGTCGTCCTGCTGTGTGATCACACAGATGGAAAACTCCCACAGAATGAGCTTTCCCCACATGATTCATCATGGATAAGAGGAGAGGAATGTCTGTCTGTTGATCAGTGACTGATGAAGTGCCTTTGGAAACCACTACCCACAAAAAAAGGCCTGTTAGCCAGTATCCACGGGGCGCTAACCAAACCCTGACATCCTCCGTCCACCTGTGGCGTCCACATCTGTGTTCACTCAGGACATGCCGCTCTGCCCCGTCTCTGTATGGAAATACTCGGCATGTGGAATCACTGAATGGGACGCTCTTGATGATGGGGTACACTTGACCTGGATTCAAGCTTGGTTTAACACACAAACACACACACACACACACACACACACACACACACACACACACACAGAAAGACACAAACCCTAGCAGAGAAGAGGAAAAAACGCTTATAAGTATAAGTATATATACACTTTTTTGATCCCGTGAGGGAAATTTGGTCTCTGCATTTAACCCAATCAGTGAATTAGTGAAACACACTCAGCACACAGGTGAAGCACACACTAATCCCGGCGCAGTGAGCTGCCTGCAACAACAGCGGCCCTCGGGGAGCAGTGAGGGGTTAGGTGCCTTGCTCAAGGGCACTTCAGCCGCAGCCCACTGGTCGGGGCTCGAACCGGCAACCCTCCGGTTACAAGTCCTGAGTGCTAACCAGTGGGCCACGGCTGCCCCTGACAGAGACGGGTAGAGACACCATGTCATACTGATTACAAAAAGAAAAGATGACTTAAAGGTGCTCTAAGTGATGTTACGTGGTTTCTAAGCTAAAACATTCTTTGTCACATAGAGCAAACTCACAATCTGCTAGCTGCCGGTCACCTGAATACACAGTAATAAACACGGTCTCTGTAGACAGCCCAGGTTCCAAAAATGGCAACAAAAACAGCCTGGTGCAGCCTGGCTGTGGAAGTTGCAAAATGTCATGGAACAAGATTAAGGCTGTTAGGGTAACAAATTCCAGATCTTTGTTTTCTCAAGCTTAAGTGCTACCTCAGTTTGAGGTGGAAAATACATAACTGGTTATCAGGAAAAGCACACAAAGTAAACATCCTTTTTGGAATATTTTTGGACTTTTGACACACAACTTTAATTTATCATTCTCTCCATCACACACACACACACACACACACACACACACACACACACACACACACAAGGATATATAGCTCTCCAGAACATTCTGTAGAGAATCTGGTTACATTAACAGCTGTGCTGACAGCCAGTGATTGAACTCATTGCCATGTTATATGAAGGACATACACAAACACACCCACCCATTTCATACCTCACATTTTATGGGAGGCAGGCGTGGAACAACTATAGACAAATACTTCTGGTCTGATTGTTGACATTCACACCCAACACTTGGATGATCTGATGAGGCTGAAGAATCATTATAGGAATAAAAAAAAGAAGAAAGGTAGACAGATAGGTGCACAGTGGGGTGGTGAAGGGCCGTACCTTGTACGGGCACTGCCCAACTAGGCATCAAGGAAAAGCACACAAGTGCACATCCTCTTTTACTCTTTTAACCTCAGGTCTGATTGTTGACATTCACATCATACCCAACACTGAGATGATCAATAAAATCAATAAAAAAAGTAATAAAAGATAGTAGACTTCATACAATTGAAGGAATGATGAATGGAGTCATTTTGTTCCGGGAGAATCTTTACATCCACCAGGATGATGAGGATGAGACATGGCTAGACCTTCCAGCAGGACAATGATCCAAACCATTCAGCAAAGGAAACTCTCAATTGGTTTCAGAGAAAGGAAATCAAGGCCCTGACTTCAATCCAATTGAACAGTTTTGGAAGTTAACTAAAGATCAGGATTCACAAGAGGGACCCCTGGAATCTTCAATATTAGATGGAGGGTGGGGTGGAGTGGGGGCCGTACCTCGCTCGGGCAGCTCCGAAAGAGAGTTGAGGGCCGTCACAGTGTATTTAGGAGAACCGGGGCTACAAAGGAGAAAAAAAAGCAATACGTCAGCAAGACAGCAACTCACTGGAGCAATACGGGCGCTCAGTAAATCATCTCAATGAACAGCAGAGGCTATGCAGATACGCCATTAAGAACCAGCGCACTCTTGGCCTCTTGACAGAAACGGAAGACAAAACGCTATTCGATTAGGGTCGAGGAACGAAGAGCTGGGACGGTTCATCTCTGTCTGCGCGGCTGAATCTCCGTACTCCCATTAATCCTCAGTGACAACATTAGAGGTTCAGACAAGGATGAGGCTGTTTCCAATTTCCTGACACGACGGCTGGCCGGGAAGACCAGCAGTTCATGTGTCCATCACTAGAGCTCCGTGTTGACATGGTGTTTCCAGCTGATGAGGACACTGTGTGTGTGTGTGTGTGTGTGTGTATTAGCTGCTGCTGTACACCTTTCTGTCAAATTTGGATTATGCCATGATATATGCTTATCTTCTAATCCAAATAAAGAATTTAAATGTGTGTGTGTGTGTGTGTGTGTGTGTATGTGTGTGTGTGTGTGCGCGTGTGCATACTCACCCACACTTTTGGAAAGATGAATCTGGCCCGCTGAAGACTCGTGAACTCACAGGCACACCGTAATCTACATAAGAGCAACACAAGCTGTAGTTAGAATACAGGGGGCTGGGAAAGGAAACAGCACTGCAGTCAAACACTAAACTCGTCAGGAAACAGCGCTGCAGTCAAACAGCCAAGAGAAGAGTAAAGCATGTGTTTGTCAGCATTTGTAAAGAGAACAGCAAAATAGATTACTGCATAGGCATCTGTGTGTGTCACACACATAGGCATCTGTGTGTGTGTGTGTGTGTATGTGTGTGTGTGTGTGTATGTATATGTGTGTGTGTGTGTGTGTGTGTGTGTGTGTGTGTGTGTGTGTGTGTGTGTGTGTGTGTGTATATGTGTGTATATATGTGTGTGTGTGTGTGTGTGTGTGTGTCATGGCCACCCACCGGCGTGCGCGTGCCTGGAGGCATGGGGACTATGGGGCAGCTGGGGCGTGGGCTCCGAGTAGGTGCGCTTGTGCCGGATGATGAGGGGAGGGGGTGGCGTCCGCTTCTTACTGCTCCCCACGCCTCCACCACCTCCCATGCTGCTGATGACATCCGTCCAGCCCTCAGGGGGACTGTGGGGGGGTGGAGGCGGTGGCACGTTGGGCACTGAGAAAGACACAAACATGAGAGAGAGAGAGATATTACAAGGTGCTGTATGTAGAATTTTTGTTTGTTTAAAACGTTCAAAAATGATCAAGAAATAGTAACAGTATGTAGAGAAATTACTGTTTTGATGCGAGGTAAAAATAAACACCTATATGCTCAGTGTGCGGTGCCCAGAAGTCAGCTAAAATAAGCATGACATCCAGCTAGCTTTGGATCTACTGTGGATAAAAGAGCGCTGGTGTGATTGTAATGGTGCGTTCCAAACAAATCAAAACTACGGAATCTTACACCATGTCCTAACCGGACGCAATGCGAGCGATCATTAGCGTTGTTTTTAATTGGAGTGTCCTGACTGCAAGCGACGCCAGCAGAGAACTTGAGAGAATTTTTGTCGGACGCACGGCTTCTATTTTCTTTCTGTCGCTCGCTTTGCTCTGCTATTTTGAATGAGAAATATGACGCAATAGAAGGGCATATTTAACGGATTCAGTGTAGACTGATAACATTGACAGTCGCCCGCTCTGATCCTGTTAGGACAAGGTGTTAGGGTGTTGACACCTGCGGCAACATTTTGAGTAATCTTGCGGAGCAACCACATAAACAGTGTGTTCACCAGGATACACAGTGTTGTGATTGGCTGGTCATGACAATTTAATAATGATTAAAGTTCTCCAGAAAAAAGTGGCCCAATACCGTGCCAGAAAAAACAATATTTGGGAACACTGCCCAGCAACATCACTCAAAAAGTTGCTTTTTGTATCATCAGCTTTACATAGCCATCTTTATTATTACATAGCCATATTTATTCTGCTCTTATAAGGTTACTGCTAATACACTGCACATACATATATTTAATTTATACTACTTTAAACCACCTTCAGAAAACAACTGCATACTACTATCTACACTGCACTATATCTTGTGTCCCGTCTATGCACCCCCTACTTTGTATATCACATTGCACTTTGTCTGCTTTTTTGCAGTTCTGGTTAGACACAAATTGCATTTTGTTGTCTCTGTACTTGATACAATGGCAATAAAGTTGAATCTAATCTAATCTAATCTACACACTGAAGTGTAAATACTGCTGGAAGGGATGCGACCAGGTAGGATCTCATGGAATGATGGCAATGTATGGCTTTGTACGGCCGATGAGTGGAGAGAACACTGAGTGGAGAGAACACTGAGTGGAGAGAACACTGAGTGGAGAGAACACTGAGTGGAGAGAACACTGAGGCGAGGTGCATACCATAGAGCACATGCGCAGTGGAAACAAGGGCTAAGAGTCTGGCTAGACATTAACAATATCGGTTTTGCATAGAAACATCATTTTACATCCGGTTTCTACTAAAAGGAAGCTGTATTGTGTAAAGCAGAGGAGGAAAAAAGAGATAACCGGGAAAGGCCGAGATGACAGTTGGAAAGTAACTGTTAGTCATGCTGTGATTACCCAAGAGCAATACAACTACAGACGTCAAAGCTGTCTAATTACAATTAGAATGTCGCAGCTCAGCCTCAGCTTGCTTTGTGTGTTTGTTGTTCACTTATGTTCACAAATGATTGCATTTACTCTCTAACCATGAGTCAGTAATGAGAACCACAAATTGACAAAATACATTTTGGTATGCTGCACACAGATGAACGTTGTTGCTGACACCTGGTGGCAATCATGGGTATGACTGTCTGAACGGTGAACCCAGACACAGGCTGGTCAGCTGCAGCTCTCACCTCTGACCCTGGGTGGCAGGGGGGGTGCGGGCGACGAGGGCGGAGGCGGCGGGGGGCTGTCCAGGCTGCGGGTCTGAGAGCTGGGGCTTGCGAACACCTCCCTGCGGTGGTCTCGGCCCAAAGCCAGTCTGCGGCCCACGCTGAAGAGTCCCCCGCCCCCTCCTCCAACTCCTCCTCGGTCCTGACTCATCGTGCTGCTCTGGTACAGACTGAAGGGACGGCCTCCGGAACGTTCCTTCTTCACCGGGCCCACCTGGGCGGGACAGAGTTAGAGTTATGTTACGTTACGTAGAGGGATTTACAAACTTTCCAGGTACACACAGGTCCCATGACTACAGGAGAGATCCTTCTGGCTCAAGAATAGACATGACAACACAACCCTGATTTACACAGCATTTTTAGGCATCATATGCTTCACTTATGCATAAATATAAAAGGCATATAAGACCTTTCGGACAGGTGACAACTGAAGAAGAATCATTTCAAAATATTCATTGTGTACTCCCAAACACAAACCCAGCAGAGACACTTAGCTTTCAACAAATAATCAACAGCTGTTTCTCTTGGCCTGTGCTGCACATGGCTTTCCACTAGGGGGCACAAGCTGGTCAGTGATTTCGCACGTGTGCGCTGATGCCCACCTTATCCTCCAACTCGTCATCACTCTCATACAGGTCATCCTGCCGCAGGCGCCATTCATACTCCACATGAACATGCATGTTAAACTGGTTATTTTGGGCCTGCTTTATCTGTAGTAGAAAGCAGAGAGAGAGAGAGAGAGAGAGAGAGAGACGGAGAGAGAAATCAGAGAGAAAAAAAAAGAAAAAAGATAAGGGGAAACAAGAAAGGAACATTTGCTAAATGGCAACCTTGGAGACTTTTCTACAGCCTGTTTTCTCTAACCACTAAAGATGACGCATTAGCTGTGAGGCAGTATTGATCCATACACTTAAGGGAAAACCTCTACATCCCCACAGCAGTTACATTAATAACACACAAGCTGTTAACAGCCATCATTGTGATAAATACAGAGTGTACACCTTAACGCAAGGAGATGAGTCCTTGAGTCGGCATACAAAATATCAGTAACTATGAAGAGTCAATGAAGAGCTTTGGTTATGGCTTAATGGGTGGAGTAGCAAGTATTATCTTATATTATTATTATATTATTATAATATTATTATATTAAGTCTTATCTTATTTAGAGGTATCTACTGTATATGGCACAATGTTGGATTGCTTCAGGCTTCACTTACCAGATCCTCACAGTCAAAGTGTTTGAGTTTGTGTGCAAAGTCCAGTCCAGTCTCTCCTGCCTCATTCTCTACAAACACAAACCACGATTCAATATGAATATCATACACACATACGCGCACGCACACAAGCACACATACACACATACACACACAAAGAGAAATGATTAAGGTCCACTTAACCATTGGTCATAAATTCCACATTCATTATGGTCAGTCCTTAAAAACTTTAGTGTCTGTTCTGTCCACCATGTCATCTGCGGTTTTTGCTTAATAGAAAACCTGAGGCTACGCATACATGGCCTCTTAACTTCAGTCAGCAGAACGTCTTCTCTTTCATGACTTATGCCTGTGACCTCACAGTTCCTTCAATTACTTAAGTGCTCCTCGCAACAATTTATCATCATGCCGAGACACATTACTGATGAACTTGCCCATTATTTTAAACAAATTACTTCATTACCCGATGGGACACCACCCTGGCCCTGGCTCTGCCATGCCACAAATTTCCGCTGTCTCTACTGTGGTCTGGAAACCCTCAATAAGGGATCCTTGGGGTTGGGCTTGTTATTTATGGACACTGGCCAGAATTACATTGGAGCAGATTGGATCAGCTTGGCGCATAATGACTTGATGCACTCAGTAGCCTGAAGAGATGAGACATCTTTTTTTTTATCTGGATGATTCCTTTCCAAGCAAACCCATAGTTGTAAGTTATGTAAGTTTTCACATGCAGTTATCTCTTCCGTCATCAACTACACAAAATTCGCCTTAACATGCTGATTGGTTCATTGGAAAATCTACAGGCTCAGTTCTGCTGATGGAAACGTGGCAATGGAAGAGTTGCGGAGGGGTGGAGGCAGGCACATATATTGTATAAGTCAGGGGTTCTCAAATTGTTTGGGTCCAAGGACCCCTGTGGGGTAGAAAATATTCCAAGGACCCCCTCATAATCGTGAAAATGTATTCTCTAAAATTGTTGTGGCCAGGTTCACTATCCTGTCTTTTCTGGCAAGTGTGCGACTTCATCTCTTTCGTCAACTTTAGTTTTTGCATCACTTTACAACATGGTCTGACTGAAACATTTCTTCACGTTCATCAGATATCTAGATGACAAATAAACCATCAAAGCAGCAGTAGTAGGCTAATGGTTCTATGTTAACTGATTTAAGTTAAATGTTGGGTGGGACCAAAGACACAATTTACTTGTTTTATTGGTGAAAAGGGTCATCTGTAGATATGAATTTTTAAAATTATAAGATAAACCTTATCATTTAAAGCAAATTATTTTGCGGACCCCTTTGGCTGTGGGTTTGAGAACCACTGGTATAAGTACAGTAGCCGCTGACTAACTACCATCACCTTACCATCAAATAAATAAGCCTGGAGTCAACACACTTGGCAGTTACACAAACCAGACAAGACGTTTCCAGACTGAGCTTGTCACCATGGTAGTGTATTTCTTATGATGAATAAGTAGCTTCATAACAACAATAAGCTAAAGAAGAGAAATAAGAGGAGTCTCAGATTTTGACATGAGGTGCTCATTAACGTTGAATAGATATTTACAGACTGTGCTAAGAGAACTGTTAAGGTAAACGTGACTCAGAGAAAACAGAAAAAGGATAAAGGAGAAGATAGGAAAGAAAGAAAGAATGAGACAAACAGAGAGAGAGAGAGAGAGCAAGAGAGAGCAAGAGAGAGAGGGAGGCAGAATAGAAATGGAAGAATAATCAAAAGTGAAAAGCGGGTGAAACGAGGGAGGAGAGAAAGCTTGCTCACTGATATGTGTGTTAGCCTTGGCTCTTAGCAGCAGCTTAAGGCACTCGGTCTTGTTGTGCAAACAGCAGTAGTGCAGGGCAGTGTTGCCGCGGATCGTCTGGACATCCAGGTTGTTGCTGAGGGACAAGACAAGAGGAGATGACAGTCAGGTGGGAGAACTCCTATTATATAGACTGGAGACTGTGTGTTAAGCTACATCATCATGACTTTTCTTTATTTTACAACATGGCAATGCAAAGAGCTAAACAATTGACTAAATGAAGATGTAGTCTTCTAGAAGGGCTTCAGAGTCACTAATGCCTGTTTCTTTAGCTGATGTCCAATGATGAATGTGATGAATTTAATGTATGCTAATCTAATGTGTGGCTATTCCCCAAACCAATGAATGTCAGTGAAACTATGGGAAACTAACCCAGATTAGGGCAATCCACCCCTATAGATACATTTTGTAACTTGTACTATTTGTAACTTTTACATACTGTACTACAGTCTCCAGAATGTGTAAATGTCAATGTATACTCCCTTTCTCCATCCACCTCTCCTCTGCTGCTGTCTCTGCTCACTAACTCCTAGCATATCCCTCTCCAATCTCACACAAAACATCAACATCATATAGGATTTCCGGAAGTCTTTAAGAGTCGCTGATGCGCCCTTGAGACGCCAGTGGATCGGACCAAGGGTCAGAGGGGCTGAGAATCTACAGCTGGTGGGAACGTTCCGGCAAAATTACCACAGATCCCCCCACGTTTCCTCTCTCACACATTCCAGTGTTTCTCAGTCTCTGAGGTTCACACACTCACACACACACACACACAGCTGTGAGGCAAACTGGCCTCTACAGAAGATCAACCAGCAGACCAACAAATTAATCCACAAACAAGATGGCATCTTGCTACACCCGCATAGCTCTTTGCCTCTTAGCACAGAAGTACATGAACGGCAAAGCACCAAATTGTCCTGCACCCACAGCTGCAGGAGGCAGCAGTAAGTGCCCACAGTCCAAAATATATGAGTCAACACAGTTTCAGTTGTGTCCACCTGGAATAACTAACTTCTTTTGTGCTCAATCTGATCATGTAATACGTGCGTATGCAACTTTATATCTTTATAGAGGTGAGAGTGTATTACCCAGTAGCTCAATCTTTTCCTGAGTGCATGTGGGGTGACATTTATTTAAAAAGACACATCCTCCCACGATCTCATCAGTCCAACTCAGCAGAGATATGCATCTATTTATTTATTTTGAAATCAGTCCATTACCTCCCCCTCTAAATGAGATCATCTGATAAGCAACTGATGAGAAGCCCAAGCTAACAGTATACTCTGGAGGTTGCTATATGTGTCTATTCAATGACTCATGTCTTGCAAGGTTAACAACTGAAAATGTACTGCACTTTGCGGAATTATGGCATTTTTCAATCAGCTACATTCAGCTGGATGTGTGTGTTTGAACGGTGCTCTTTACACAAAACTTACTTTAAAGAAAATTACAAAATGGGTATTCCAAAAAGTCTTTGTGCAAGTTATTGTGCACTTTTCATAAAACTTTTAAATGTAATTATTTAATTCCTTCAGCTAATACATGGTCTTTAGACAAAAAAATCTAAGCAAGTGAAAAAAATATTTTAAAAAACCCATTCTTTTACTTTGAATTTGTCATAAAATAGTAAAAAAAAAGTCACTCTTTCAGTGAATTTCCCAGTAACTACGTGTCTGAAATGGTGTGTCCACCCAGCTTAATCGTCCCTCTCATTCCCACCTGTTGTGCACCAGGAAGTCCACCATGTGTAGAGAGGTGCGGTCAGACAGCAGCACAGCCTGGTGCAGAGCAGTCTCCCCTTTCTCCTGCTCCGAAAACACAAACAAGTTTGAGTTTAATCATTTAACATGATGACCATTTGCACAACATGCACTTAGCTCTACTAAGCATCTAGTAGGATGGTTGCTATTCACTGCACAGTATTGGGTTTTGATTATACAACAACAACAACAACAACAACAACAACAACAACAACTTGCATTTGTATATAGCGCTTTTCTAGACTTAGGATTTATGCTAAATAAAATCTAGTCTTTTTCAATTAGATTTTTTCCCCTCTTAGATGTAAGATGCCACGGCTCTTGTTGATTGCTGATGGCCATCATATCCCATCTGTGTCTGCAATGAAGGCTTTTGCATCACAGCTTTAAGTGCACTCTCCCAGCTAAGGGTGGGCAATCATGTGTATGATTCACTGTGATTCCTTTATATTCTGTTCCTTTCACATGTGATCAGCTTGACACAACTGAAAATGGGGGTTGATTGAAAACGGCGGGGTCGGGGGGGGGGGGGGGGGGGGGGTACATGTATGGGTATTACATTGATTATACACTATATGTAATGCCCATACATGTACAAAAACCTGTCTGTCGCACCTGCAGTGGGCTGGGCAGTGGCAGGCTGAGGTCCAGTCTCTCGGCGTAGAGCTGCAGCAGGCTGAAGATGTCCCGGCTCCTGACCGCATCCTGGAGGTAGCGGCGCAACGTTCCCGGGGAGCTGCCGCTGCGCTGGGCAAACTGCAGCTCCATGTACTTACACAGGATATAGTCCTTACGCACAGACCTGCACACGCACACGCACACACACACACACAGGTCACTGAGAGCTGAGCAGCAGACAGCTTTACTCTAAAGACCTCAGAGGGTTCATTAAGCATGCAGCTAATGGGTATGGCTCCTTAAGGTTGTGATTAGAGCAATTAACTCTTAAACACTGGAGCAGGATTAAGACAAGGTAAATAGACAAAATTAAAAGTAAAGTAAATGTAGCCCCTACTAATTTCTCTCTCTCTCTTTCTCTCTCATACACCCTCTGGGACATTGGTTAATTTGCTTACTGTCAGCTGAATCAAAACAATTACATTTCATTTAGAAAGTGCAACTGACAAACAAATCTGCAGGGTCCTTGCAGCCAAGTGTATACCTAACTCTGTAACAATACAATATATGCATCTTTTAGAAAAGGACCCTTGAATCATACATGCACAATGAACTGAAACTAAACTTGTTCCTCAGTCTGGCAAAAAAAGAAGAATTTGTCTCGTTTTTGCTTATGTTACATAAACTGGAAAAAGGAAGCGGCTAGAAGCGGCATGTGGTATAAACATAGTCCTTGTAACTGGCATCTTTCTCTATATGGAACTTAATGTTCTCTTTTTATCAGCAGAAACCTCATCTTTCACAGCACACACCCATGTACACACACACACACACACAGAGAGAGAGAGACACACACGCAAACACTCACACACACCCACACACACACACATGCACCCACTCACACATACACACACATACGCACACACAGACACACAAATAAGAACACACATACGCACACACACACACAGACACACACACATACACAAACACGTGCACACACATACACACGCACGGGCAGACATAGCCATGATTTTCCCCTGGTGAGGAGTCTACTGGGAGAGAATAGTAACTATGAGATATGACTTTCACTGAGAGAAGAGACAAGGCAGCTTCTCTCTCTCTCTCTGAAGTGTAGAGGTGTGACACCTGACGAAGACCTGAGTGGTCGAAAAGTTGTGTATCGCCATCCACCATTAAACTGGGAGCTTTAGACACAGTGTGCGGATATCTCTTCTTGTGTTCTACGTAGCTTCTCTCTCTCTCTCTGTCTCTGTCTGTCTCTCTCTCAAAAACATATGCTTTTATATGTTTTTATCTGTGCATATAATACATACATATATTTATTCTCAGTTACAGCTCTAGAAAAAATGAAGACATCACTGCACATTTTAGTATGACCGTCGAGAGAGAGAGAGAGAGAGAGAGAGAGAGAGAGAGAGAGAGAGAGACCATAGTTCACAAGGCTGTGTGTGAAACAGAGTGGGAGGAAGTGTGTGAATTGATAGATAGATAGATAGATAGATAGATAGATAGAAAGAAAGAAAGAAAAAGAGAGAAAGAGAGAGAAAGTAAGAGGGAGAGAGAAACAAAGAGAGACTCCTCTTGCATGCTGCCTTTCATCACTGTCGCCCCTCCATCATGGTTCATGCCAAGGGGGAAGTCAGCTGGAGGTCATTGTAACACTGCCCAAAACCACACAGGTTTCCCACACATTCATTTTGACATATCAAAACTTTGAGGCCAACGATGTCTGCTTTATCTCATTCTAGTTTACCGGCTCAATATACACCTGAATGGAAACACATCTGAAATAAGCTGGAGATTCCCAGGACCAAGGCCACAACAGATAGGAATATAGCAGGATTTGGTTAAGTATATCATTATGAAAAGTGAAATAGCAGTATCAGAAGCAGACTGCACAGCCAGAATCAGAGATAGGCAGATGAGCAATAACCTAGCAATCACAAATGCTGCAATTTGTGCACTGATTTGGATGAGATTGAGTTGGAAATCAAGCAGTGATGGTGGTGTGAAAAACAGCGCTTGTGCCATCGGAATCCGTTTGGCACTAGACCGTGCTGCGGATTTCAGCACCTGGTAAATGACTCATGATGTTATCAGCCAAATGGCCCCTCAGACGAGTGGCACAGAGACTGTGATGGAGGAGCAGAGATCTGAGAGAGAGACAGAAAATGGGAGAGAGAGAGAGAGAGAGAGAGAGAGAGAGAGAGAGAGAGACTAGGAGAAAGAGAGGGATGGAGGAAGTGAGAAAGTAAAAGAGGTGGTAAGACAGAAAGGGGGAGAAACAGAAGTATAGAGAAAAGAGTATATATAAAAAGTATAGAGAAACATAATGAGAGATGGAGAGAGGGAAAGAGAAATGAGGAAGGACAGACAGAGAGATAGAACATGAGAGGGAGGAAGAGAGAGAGAGAGGGAGAGGGAGAGGCAGGCAAACAGACAGACTTCGGCTGTTAAGGGGAATTTGACAGGCGCTCATCACTCACATGTCACTCTCGGCTCTGGGCTTCAGTGAGGGGCTCAGCAGATTGGCCTCCACGATCTCGTTAAAGCCCGAGTTCCCAACGTTCTTTGCCAACTGCAAGAGCAGACAAGCATTTCCACATGAGCTAGGAAGCTGAGTCAGTAAGTGTGCGTGTGTGTGTGTGTGTGAGAGAGAGAGAGAGTCAGAGTGAGAGCGAGAGAGAGAGAGAGAGAGAGAGAGAGAGAGAGAGAGAGAGAGAGAAAGAGAGTGAGAGCGAGAGAGAAAGAGAGAGAGGATCTCAATATGTTTTCCTGAGTCACCCTGATTCAAGTGGACTTTAACGATATGCATCAATGAAACAGGACTGAGGCCTGAGACTGGCAGAAGCAGAGAGCACTGGAGCGTGTGTGTGTGTGTGTGTGTGTGTGTGTGTGTGCCTGTGCGTTGGCTGGGTGGGGGAGCCACTGGGGCAGCTGTTGCCATTTAACGCTCACGCTGATAGCCAGCTGGTGGAGGAGGTTGAGAGAGACGGAGCAGAGAGGAGAAGAGAGAAGAGACTCACCCTTCTCTCTCTCCCCCCCCCCCCCCCCCCCCCATCACCCACCCTACCCTACCAGTCGTTCTGCTTCACTAAAGCTCTGTGTGTGTGTGTGTGTTTGTCTGTGCCTCCGTGTGTGTCAGTGTCTGTGTCTGTGTGTCTGTGTGTGTGTGTGAGCAGGGGCGTCGCTAGCTATTTAAAACATTCGGGGCTAGAGCCCTGAAGTTCGAGTCCTTTTTGTCCGGGGGTTCGGGGGTTTCTCCCCCGAGAGATTTTGAAAATCGTGCTGATGAACATGCAATTTTAACCTACTTTGAGAATGAAAAGGAAGGCCAATCGTAACGACTCACGTCACGGCATTCTGAATATTTTGATGTTTAAAGACCGTGTAAGGAGAACGTCTCTTCTGCCAAAGTGCACCACATACAACACCCAAAATATGACATTAAAATAGCCTGTAGAATAAACATCGTCATGCACCTCTGTCAAGTGCACAGGTGTGAGCGTTCGTCTCGGGATAAACATTTCGGACGCCATCCCCTTCAATTAATGGGCTATGGGTGCCTTGAAAACAATGCATTAGAGTTGTGTAGGCTATCACGAACTTTTGCCCAAAGAAAAAGTTCCATTCTGTCAAAATCAAGCCCAACATGCATTGCTTGGAAGCCCCCTCAAACGAGGTCAGGTTTACCATATTTACTGCGCATGTGATTCAATAGTAAATCACGATATATTGAAACTGAGCTGATCGAAATGTCCTCCTGGGTTGCGGGAGATGATGACACACTGTGAGTTTCCACTTCTTGTCCTTGCTCTGCCCTTTTTTTTCTCTAAAGAAACTTCTAATATCCATTTGTCCTTATACACTTATTTCGCTAAGGCTAGTTAGTAGAAGCACGAAACAGCAATGCGTAATGGCGTAGAGGAGAATTGAAATTGCAACATTTTGCAACAAATGATTCTAAACTTGCCCAGATCACGTCAGATTGTCTTGCGCTGCTGTTAATACACACAATGGACACAAAACACAAAAGTTTCTTCTACGGGGCTATTTATTTCATTCACGATTAGAGTTTTTGTTGTTGTTGTTGTTGACGGCCCATAGATCCGGGGCTATCCCCAGAGGATCAGGGGCTATAGCCCCGAATGCCCAGGTCTAACGACGCCACTGTGTGTGAGTGTCTGTGTGAGTGTCTGTGTGAGTGTCTGTGTGAGTGTCTGTGTGAGTGTCTGTGTGAGTGTCTGTGTGAGTGTCTGTGTGTGCTACAAATTCACCCTAATCCTCTGGTGTTTCAATGAAACAGTTGCATCTGCTTAAAGAGTACCTGACACTTGAAGCATCTCTAGTCTAATTAATTCCATTGCTTCTGCCTTTCATATTAAGGATCTTTTGGCCTTCTAAGGTTCTTTTTCATCATCTGAAGATTCGTGTTGCACAGACTGGGGTTTCTTTCTTGAAAGTTTTAATGTGCATATTGTACCTTATTACACGGCTCTTCATAATGCTGCAGAATGCTCCATTCACTTGAATGGGCCTTCCCAACGTTCGCTGGTCTGCTATTTCTCGATAACAGACCGTTGCTAAGTATAACACACCGCTGTCAAGGAAAGTAATAAAGTAATAAGTGGGATAATGCAGAACGCTGGTCATTATGGGGAAATAGCTCCCTTCAGGGCGGAACAAGACCCCTCTGCTGTGCGTCGTTCCCGATAATGACCGGCGCTCTATACACTATCCCTTACTTATTGCGTAGGTGTGTGAGTGGGTGGGTGGAAATGAGAGTGTGCTCTGGGCAGTGTGGCATCTCACCAGCAGCTCCGAGGAGCCCAGCTTGTCCAGGGAGAGGGACTGGATGCGCGAGTAGTGGACGCCCATCTCCCTGTGGATGCCTGAGCACTCGATGCACGTCAGGATGCCCAGGTTAGTGGAGATCCACTCTGGGTCTGGAGACGGAAAACACCAACACGCACACACACACATTAGAGGAGCTATGCAGAGATGCACAGGCAA
>NC_055960.1:13116088-13118588 GCF_018492685.1 Alosa sapidissima
GTGTGGTGTGTTTGCTGCTGTGCGAGTTTGCTCGGGACATACGGGAGATGAGGTCGAAGCACTTCTTGTCCTCCAGGCTGGGTTTGACTTGGCAGGTGAGCAGGTTTAGCTTGGCCGGTGCCTTGTTGGGCTGGAGGAGAGAGACAACAGAGACAGCGGAGACAGTTATCACCACACTTTCACTTATTGTGACTGTGCCCCCCCCCCCCCCCACACACACACACTGCCTTTCTGTGTGCAGAGGAAGCATTTCATTTTTTAAGGAAGCATCAGTTTTTAGCTTTTTGTGGAATCATGCAATCGTGACATGACAGGCCTGCGGTGGCCGTGTACTGATGCAACAATGAAGGAAAGTCGACAGCAGTGTGATTTATTCATGGCGACTAGACGTACAGAATATGACTGCTGCATGGTGCTGGCACCTACTATGTGAAGAAAATACGTCCAATCCCCTACTCTAATGACTGCCCCAACTCAACAACTATTGTAAACAAACAAATTTTGTCATCTAGAGAATATCAAAAATGTTACAATCTGACCAGCTTCACTGATCAATATCTTGTGACACTAATGGGTGAAAACTTACGTCCATAGTGGCACATTTCAATATCTAAAGAATCGCTTCAGCTGCAATTGTTAACTTTAATCACTTAAGTTTCTTTTGATTCGCTCCACAAAATGCCACCGTATAACCAATCAATCAATTCAGCAGCCAATAAATGCCAGATCAAATATATTGTTATCAATGATTGCAAGTTCATGAAATTTGACATGTGACATGTTTCCGTGATATGCAGCCCTGTTTGCAGTTTGTATCTGTTTGTAGAATGTTCATCTTAAACTCTAGTAAAAATTCCATTTCATGTACAGTGTAAAGTGCCAATAACTACTGAAACTGTCTCTGGTGAAGAGAGAGCGCAGGAGAAATTAACATCTTTGTCTTTCATTCTGTAACCAGTCATAAAGGATTCCTTGGTATTTCTATTTGTAATACTGATGGGTGGTGTGTATTCATACTGACAGGGCGACCCGAGCTTCTTTGGAAGTGTACGTACAGAGTGTATTCACTTCAGTGTTCTGATTACATTTGCTGGAACTAGTTTACATTCTGACATTTCACTACATGAACAGCCAGACAAATATCTTTGCCACTAATTTTATTGTATACTGTATAAAACTCTCTCAGGCTGTATTCTGTACAATAAAGTATAGAGTTCCACTGAAACTCCCCTGAGAAACATCCCTGATGCTATTTAACCAAGGGGTCTGGGAAGTGTGTGGTCTGCAGGTTAATGCAATATTAGAGAGGGTCATGTGGGGTTAAAAGCACTGAATTATTGATGATGTTTATTCCTGCGATTCATTACATGGAGCCATCTAACCAGTAAGATGGCTCCTACATTATTGTGTCATAAATTAATAACGCTCCTCTGTGTTAAATGGATGGCCTGTGGTGCACATTTTGAAGGGTAATTTTATGATGCAACATTGAAACAGAGAAAGAGAGAGAGAGAGAGAGAGGATGAGTGAGTGAGAGAGAGAGAGAAAGAAAGAAAGAGAGAGGGGAGAGAGAAAGAGAAAGAGTGAGTGAGAGAGCAAGTGAGAGCGAGAGAGAGAGCGAGATAGACAGACAGACAGACAGAGAGAAATAGAGAGAGAAAATACCTTAATTTCCTAACTATTAGCCAAGGTTTATACATTGATTTTGCTGAAGTTTATTCAGCTATGAGGTTAATACACGGGGACAGTTAATATGGTTTTGTTTTTTTAACTCACATAAAACACTGTCCTGCGGTTTATACACAATGCTGCTAATAGACAGGAAATTACTGTGGGAGTGAGTGAGAGAGCAAGAGAGAGAGAAAGAGAGAAAAGAGAAGGAAAAAGAGGAGTGAGTGAGAGAACGATAGATAGAGAGAGAGAGAGAGAGAGAGAGGCCACCTATCGCGGATGAGCGATATAAACAGGTGCACAGTGTGGACGGTTCCTCAGGTTGAGGCTGCCTGCCCTGAGAGTCAAACTCACGGTTCCATGAGCGATGGTCAGATAGCAGTTCTGCACCGTGCACTTCCTCTTCTGCCACATTTTCCTCAGCCTGCACAACAAAGACACACACACACACGCACACACACACACACACACAGAGCAATCAGCGAAGCACACACGCAGACACAGAACACCACTCAAGAAGCACCCAAACAATAATGAATTATTCATGGCCAACATGTCTGGGACCAGGAGAGTATAGCTGATGCTATTCTGTGTAAACATCATTCAAAACAACTAGGCTGTGCTCATTCAACTTGTGTGGGAGTGGGGGAGTTGAGGCGGAAGCTGAATACGTATGTTGAGCTTCATAAGAATGCCGCAGCAGTGGCTCTGGATATTACACCCGCACTCTAAGACAGCTACTGACTAGATTTACACGGAGCGAGGATGACTCGAGCGCAATTCCATTATCAAATTTATCATCTCTGAAAAATGGGTTAGTCAGAACAAA